>NC_057806.1:233955495-233988862 GCF_018294505.1 Triticum aestivum | reverse complement strand
TACAACAAAATACTTATTGTTGCTATTTTTATTTTTTTCCAGTTTTTTTGTTTTGTTTTCTGTATTATTTATTTTCTTTTGTTTTTTGCTTTATTTTTTAATTCTTTTTGCTTTTAGGTCAGCAAAATTATAAACTTTCTGTTAGTGCCATTAGTTTCAGAAAAATTATAAACTTTCTGTTAGTGCCATTAGTTTTCAAATTTGAATAGTTAAAATTTGAATTCTTTGAAATTTGTGTGAATCACAAGTTTGTGATTAACTTTACTAAAAAAATGAATATAGATGCACCTATAGAGAAAATTCGACCTAAATTCATAGTTTTCAAATGAACTCTGAAAAAGTTGGCATAGCATACTTGTGTGTTACAAAGTTGGCATGGTATCATCATAATAGTTGCGGGAGAAAGTCTTCACTTTTTCTTCAATTGTGTCATTTGCTTATTGCGCCGTAACATGGATAATCTTCATCGTTTATCAGGATGCTTGGGTCAGCCTTGACATTGAAGGGAGGAATTTCATGAAACTTTTCATAATCTTTAGACATGTCTGTCTTGCCCTGCAATCCCAGGATGTCCCTTTTTCCTGAAAGAACTATGTGGAGCTTTGGCTCATCGTATGATATATTCGCTTCCTTATCTTTTCTTTTTCTCGGTTTGGTACACATGTCCTTCACATAGATAACCTATGCCACATCATTGGCTAGGACGAATGGTTCGTCAGTGTACCCAAGATTTTTCAGATCCACTGTTGTCATTCTGTACTGTGGGTCTACCTGTACCCCGCCTCCCGACAGATTGATCCATTTGCACTTAAACAAAGGGACCCTAAAATCATGTCCTTAGTCAAGTTCCCATATGTCCACTATGTAACCATAATATGTGTCCTTTCCGCTCTCGGTTGTTGCATCAAAGCGGACACCGCTGTTTTGGTTGGTGCTCGTTTGATCTTTGGCGATCGTGTAAAATGTATTCCCATTTATCTCGTATCCTTTGTAAGTCAATACAGTCAAAGATGGTCCCCTGGACAACAAGTACAGCTCATCACAAATAGTGTTGTCACCTCTGAGACGTGTTTCCAACCAACTGCTGAAAGTCCTGATGTGTTCACATGTAATCCAGTCGTCGCACTACTCCGGGAGTTTGGAACGCAGATTGTTCTTGTGTTCATCAACATACGGGGTCACCAAGGTAGAGTTCTGTAGAACTGTGTAGTGTGCTTGAGACCAAGAATATCCGTCCCTGCATATTATTGAGTCACTTCCAAGAGTGCTTTTTCCAGTCAGTCTCCCCTCATACCGCGATTTAAGGAGACCTATCTTCTTAAGGCCAGGAATGAAGTCAACACAAAACCCGATAACATCCTCTATTTGATGGCCCATGTAGATGCTTCCTTCTGGCCTAGCGCGGTTACGGGCATATTTCTTTAGGACTCCCATGAACCTCTCAAAGGGGAACATATTGTGTAGAAATACGAGCCCCAGGATGACAATCTCGTCGACTAGATGAACTAGGACGTGCGTCATGATATTGAAGAAGGATGGTGGGAACACCAGCTCGAAACTAAAAAGACATTGCGCCACATCACTCCTTAGCCTTGGTACAATTTCTGGATCGATCACCTTCGGAGAGAATGCATTGAAGGAATGCACATAGCTTCACAATGGCTAATCGAACGTTTTCCGATAGAAGCCCCCTCAATGCAACCGGAAGCAGTTGCGTCATAATCACGTGGCAGTCATGAGACTTTAGGTTCTGAAACTTTTTCTCTAGCATATTTATTATTCCCTTTATATTCGACGAGAAGCCAGTCGTGACCTTCATACTGAGCAGGCATTCAAAGAAGATTTCTTTCTCTTCTTTCATAAGAGCGTAGCTGGCAGGACCTTTATACTGCTTCGGAGGCATGCCCTCTTTTTCGTGCAAACATTGCAGGTCCTCCCGTGCCTCAGGTGTATCTTTTGTCTTCCCACACACGCCCAAGAAGCCTAGCAGGTTCACGCAAAGGTTCTTCGTCACGTGCATCACGTCGATTGAAGAGCGGACCTCTAGGTCTTTCTAGTAGGGTAGGTCCCAAAATATAGATTTCTTCTTCCACATGGGTGCGTGTCCCTCAGCGTCATTCGGAACAGCTAGTCCGCCAGGACCCTTTCCAAAGATTACGTGTAAATCATTGACCATAGCAAGTACGTGATCACCGGTATGCATGGCGGGCTTCTTCCGGTGATCTGCCTCACCTTTGAAATGCTTGCCTTTCTTTTGACATTGATGGTTGGTCGGAAGAAATCGACGATGGCCCAGGTACACATTCTTCCTGCATTTGTCCAGGTATATACTTTCAGTGTCATCTAAACAGTGCGTGCATGCGTGGTATCCTTTGTTTGTCTGTCCTGAAAGGTTACTAACAGCGGGCCAATCGTTGATGGTCACGAACAGCAACGCCTTTAGGTTAAATTCCTCCTGTCTGTGTTCATCCCACGTACGTACACCGTTTCCATTCCATAGCTATAAAAGTTCTTCAACTTATGGCCTTAGGTACACATCAATGTCGTTGCTGGGTTGCTTAGGGCCTTGGATGAGAACTGGCATCATAATGAACTTCCGCTTCATGCACATCCAAGGAGGAAGGTTATACATACATAGAGTCATGGTCCAGGTGCTGTGATTGCTGCTCTACTCCCCGAAAGGATTAATGCCATCCGTGCTTAAAGCAAACCATACGTTCCTTGGGTCCTTTGCAAACTCATCCCAGTACCTTCTCTCGATTTTTCTCCACTGCGACCCGTCAGGGGGTGCTCTCAACCTCCCGTCTTTCTTACGGTCCTCACTGTGCCATCGCATCAACTTGGCATGCTCTTCGTTTCTGAATAGACGTTTCAACCGTGGTATTATAGGAGCATACCACATCACCTTCGCAGGAACCCTCTTCCTGGGGGGCACGCCGTCAACATCACCAGGGTCATCTCGTCTGATCTTATACCGCAATGCACCGCATACCGGGCATGCGTTCAGATCCTTGTATGCACCGCGGTAGAGGATGCAGTCATTAGGGCATGCATGTATCTTCTCCACCTCCAATCCTAGAGGGCATACGACCTTCTTTGCTGCGTATGTATTGTCGGGCAATTCGTTATCCTTTGGACGCTTCTTCTTCAATATTTTCAGTAGCTTCTCAAATCCTTTGTCAGCCATAGCATTCTCTGCCTTCCACTGCAGCAATTCCAGTATGGTACCGAGCTTTGTGTTGCCATCTTCGCAATTGGGGTACAACCCTTTTTTGTGACCCTCTAACATGCGATCGAACTTTAGCTTCTCCTTTTGACTTTCGCATTGCATCCTTGCATCGACAATGACCCGGCGGAGATCATCATCATCGGGCACATCGTCTGGTTCCTCTTGATCTTCAGCAGCTTCACCCGTTGCAGCATCATTGGGCACATCGTCTGGTTCCTCTTGATCTTCACCAGCTCCCCCCGTTGCAGCATCACCGTATTCAGGGGGCACATAGTTGTCATCGTACTCTTCTTCTTCGCCGTCTTCCATCATAACCCCTATTTCTCCGTGCCTCGTCCAAACATTATAGTGTGGCATGAAACCCTTGTAAAGCAGGTGGGAGTGAAGGATTTTTTGGTTAGAGTAAGACATCGTATTCCCACATTCAGTGCATGGACAACACATAAAACCATTCTGCTTGTTTGCCTCAGCCGCATCGAGAAACTCATGCACGCCCTTAATGTACTCGGAGGTGTGTCTGTCACCGTACATCCATTGCCCATTCATCTGTGTGCATTATATATAATTAAGTGTCCAAATTAATAGAAGTTCATCATCACATTAAAACCAAAGTACATACATAGTTCTCATCTGACAACATATAGCTCTCCAGAGCATCTAATTAATTAAACCACACATTGAAACTATGTAAAACATTTCAATGCGAAAACAAATGCGATCATAATCACAACCAAGGTAACAATCGATCCAATGGCATAATGATACCAAGCCTCGGTATGAATGGCATATTTTCTAATCTTTCTAATCTTCAAGCACATTGCATCCATCTTGATCTTGTGATCATCGACGACATCCACAACATGCAACTCCAATATCATCTTCTCCTCCTCAATTTTATTTTATTTTTTCCTTCAACAAATTGTTTCTTCTTCAACTAAATTTAACCTCTCGG
The DNA here is from genome assembly GCF_018294505.1 of Triticum aestivum. Taxonomy (NCBI): domain Eukaryota; kingdom Viridiplantae; phylum Streptophyta; class Magnoliopsida; order Poales; family Poaceae; genus Triticum; species Triticum aestivum. Next base: position 233,984,681 of record NC_057806.1, on the reverse strand, counting down.
CAATAGGGTCGGTTCGAATTTCCGATTCACATACATCCTACATAAAAAAATCTATGTCACTTTGGTCGGCATAATTTTCATAAACAATAAATGAACCAATAGATATAAAGATAATATATATACCACATCCGAATCATGGACAGAAGGAGGGCCGACGGGGGCGGATACCAAAACCATCGCACTATATAAGATGCAATAATAAAAGTAAGAAAATAATACAAGTATCTATGTAAACATACAAGTAAGAATATTTTTTCCTTTCAGAAAGAAGATAAGAACAAGAGGCTCACCACGGTGGTGCCGGCGATGAGCTCGGCGCGGGTGATCGACGGCGGTGAAGACAGGGACGGGGCGTGACGGACCGCTAAACCTAGACAAATATTGAGGAAAATGGAGCTTGGAGGTCGAGCTTGGAGAGGAGAAAGCTTAAGTAGTGTGGCTCAGACATTCCATCGAACACCTTGTGTGCATAGGAGGTGAGCTAGAGCACCACCAAGCCCTCTCCCCCTCGGCCAGAAAAAAACAGAGCAGTGTGCTCTGCTGTTACGCGAGGGGGTATATATAGGCACCTCATTGGTCTCGGTTGGTGGCGTGAACCGGGACCAAAGGGGAGCCTTTGGTCCCGGTTCAAGCCACCAAGCGGGACCAATGATGGTGGGCCAGGAGCGAGGCCCATTGGTCCCGGTTTGTCCCACCAACTGGGACCAAAAGGTCCAGACGAACCGGGACCAATGGCCCACGTGGCCCGGCCGGCCCCCTGGGCTCACGAACCGGGTCCAATGCCCCCATGGGTCCCGGTTCTAGACTGAACCGGGACTAATGGGCTGACCCGGCCTGGACCATTGCCCCCTTTTCTACTAGTGTGAAGTTGATAAAGCAAAGATTGAAGCTATTGAGACTTGGCCGCAGCCCAAGACGGTCACACAAGGGAGGAGTTTCCTTGGCCTCGCTGGTTTCTATAGGCGTTTTGTGAGAGATTCCAGCACCATTGTTGCACCTCTCAATGAGCTTACAAAAGAAGGATATGCCTTTTTTGGGGTACCGCACAGGAAGAAGCCTCCACGGTATTGAAAGATAAGTTGACACATGCTCCTTTACTCCAACTTCTTGATTTTAATAAGACTTTTGAGCTTGAATGTGATGCTAGTGGAATGGGATTAGGAGGTGTGTTATTACAAGATGGCAAACCTGCTGCATACTTTTCTGAAAATTTGAGTGGGCCTAGTCTGAACTATTCTACTTATGATAAAGAATTATATGCTCTTGTTCGGACCTTAGAAACATGGCAACATTATTTATGGCCCAAAGAATTTGTTATATATTCTAATCATGAATCTTTGAAACACATTAAAAGTGAAGGAAAACTGAACTCTAGACATGCTAAATGGGCTGAATTCATTTAGACTTTCCCTTATGCATTGTCTCGTTGTTATACTATGCTTTCACAACTTGACTTTAAAACATTTGGTTTGGAGACCATCAAAGATCAATATGTGCATGATGCTAAATTTAAAGATGTATTGCAGAATTGTAAGGAAGGGAGAACTTGGCACAAGTTCGTTCTTAATGATGGACTTGTGTTTCGTGCTAACAAGCTATGCATTCCAGCTAGCTCCGTTCGTCTTTTGTTGTTGCAGGAGGTGCATGGAGGAGGATAAATGGGACACTTTGGCGTCAAGAAGACGGAGGATATACTTGCTACACATTTCTTTTGGGCAAAGATGAGATGGGATGTTGAGCGTTTTGTTGCTCGTTGCACTACATGTCAAAAAGCTAAGTCACGACTCAATCCTCATGGTTTATATATGCCTTTGCCTGTACCTAGTGTTCCTTGGGAGGATATATCTATGGACTTTGTTTTAGGTTTACCTCAAACAAAGAAGGGGAGGAATAGCATATTTGTTGTCGTGGATAGGTTCTCAAAAATGGCACACTTTATACCTTGTCATAAAAGGATGACGTTGTTAATGTTGCTGATTGGTTCTTTCATGAAATTATTTGCTTGCATGGTGTGCCAAATACTATTGTTTTAGATCGTGATACTAAATTTCTTAGCCACTTTTGGAGATGTTTATGGGCTAAGTTGGGGACTAAACTGCTTTTTAATACTACTTGTCACCCCCAAACTGATGGGCAAACTTAAGTAGTCAATAGAACATTGTCTACTATATTTAGGGTTGTTTTGAAGAATAATAAGAAAATGTGGGAAGAATGCTTGCCTCATATTAAATTTGCTTATAATCGTACAATGCATTCTACTACTAAGATGTGCCCTTTTGAAATTGTGTATGGTTTTGTACCTCGTGCACCTATTGATTTGTTGCCTCTTCCATCTTCGGAGGAGGTTAATTTTGATGCTAAAGAACGTGCTGAATTGATTTTAAAAATGCATGAATTAACTAAGGAAAACATTGAGCGTATGAATGCTAAATATAAACTTGCTGGAGATAAGGGTAGAAAGCATGTTGTGTTTGCACATGGAGATCTTGTTTGGTTACATTTGCGTAAGGATAGGTTTCCTAATTTGCGCAAATCAAAGCTAATGCCACATGCTGATGGTCCTTTTAAGGTGTTAGAGAAAATAAATGATAATGCATATAAACTAGAGCTGCCTGCAGATTTTGGGGCTAGTCCCACTTTTAACGTTGCAAATTTGAAGCCTTATTTGGGTGAGGAAGATGAGCTTCCGTCGAGGACGACTTCATTTCAAGAAGGGGAGGATGATGAGGACATCAATATCATTGTTACAACCACAACCCCTGCTACTATACATACTGGACCAATTACTAGAGCTCGCGCACGCCAATTAAATTATTAGGTACTTTTGTTTCTTGGTAATGATTCTAATGTTCATGAGAATATGATGCTGCCTAAATTGGATACATTTGTTTTTCTTACAAATGAAGGGCCTGGCATGGATAAGAGGGATGAACATTGGAGCAATACCAATTATTGAGATGATGGCATGCGCATGGGGATCAAGAACGGAGTTACAAGTGATGATTTCAGGACTTTGAAGCCACCATACGGAGTGCATGAAGCCTTGGATGAAATATACAAGATGTCACTTCAAAAATTTCGTCCAGAGGCTATTCTAGGTGCTGCGTCACCTTATTATTGGGCCAGGCCCATGTATTTTCGAAATACTTAAGTGTAGGCTGTTTTTAGAGTCCGTATGTGTGGGGAACCAAGAGTTAGGGTTGGTTTCGCACCCCTCCTCCAAGGGCCACGAAATTCCCCCCCTCTTCCTCCATATATACAGTCCTTAGGGCGTCGTTTAGACTTTGGGTTTTGTTTAGATTAAAGTTCACCATAGCTGCAACTTCACATACTTCGTTTGTGTTCAACGACCAGACAAAAGCGTCCCAGAACCCCACCTTGATCAATAAAGCTTTCCTCTTATATTCGCAATCTCCAGATTGCAATCTCAGTTTCTTGCTTGGTCTTCATTTGACCGTAGGAAACAGACCTTCATGGTCAGGTTGATCGTGCTCCAGCGTGGTCAATAACCTCTCAGGGATGGTTTAGCGATTGCTAAGGCGCGATGTCCTCGCACATTCGTAGTCGGATCATCAAAGATGACTTCCTCCAAAGTGATAGCCACCATCCCATCGAAAGACGGGACACCTTTGCCTCTATCCACCGGACGACCGGTCGAGACCGGACGTCCGGCGCATGAAGCCCCAGCCGAACTACAGCGAGCGGACGTCCGGCCCAAACGATCGGTGCCCCTGCACCCGAGCCAAACGAGCGGAAGTCCGACGCCACCGGACGTCCGACAACCGGACGACTGGCCTCTTCCGGAAATCCGCTACACTAGCATCCGAGGCAGAACGTGCAGACGATGGGTGACCACCGGACATCCGGCCGCCCATGAGACACCGGACGACCGGCCCCCAGCGGACGTCCGGTAACTGGCTGTGTCCAGTTTCGGGCCTGAAGCCCGTGTACCCCCTCCTTTCGCCCCCATTTGCACTAAGACTATAAATAGACCTCCTATTCATCCTAGCTAGGGTTAGCATTGGTTTAGCTCATATTTAGAGATAGAGCATTTCTCATCCACATTGGATCTACTCCACGAGAGAGACCACGGCCCCTCTTCGGAGAAAATCCCTTTGGATTCAACACCCCTTTACGGGAAGATCCCCTTGTGGATTCAAGACCTCCTCACGGAGAAGACCGTCACCTTTGTATCGTCCCTAGTTGACCGCGGATCGTGTGATCTCTTATGTACTCGAGGATCTAGCAGATGTGTGACTAATTCGTGTTGGTTTAGTGATTCTCTTGTGTTTTCCCTTGTGTTTCCCCTCTCGTGTTCTTCGTGTTCTTCGCGGGATCTGCTCCTTTCGTGAAAGATCGGGCGATTAGGGTTCTACCCTAAATCATCTTGGTATATAGATCCACGTTGATCACGATTTCGGAGCCTCCCCATTGTGTTTCCAGCCTAGTTTTCATTGATTTCGTCCCTAATTCAAAAATTCCCCACAAAAATAGCCCCAATTTTTTTGTGATGTGTTGATGTGTTGAAATTATGTTGGTTTCGATCCGTGGATTTGCTTTGTCTTGAGTGGATCTAGCTTTTCCCCCTCTCCCCACCCTTTCCATCCATGAAATCGCCTGGATTCGACGAATTTCGCCCTCATCTCGAACACCACATGTTCATCTCGTGCCCGAATTTTTGCCGAGGCACCGGACGTCCGCTCGCCACCGGACATCCAATGATCGGACGACCGCTCACCACCGGACGTCCGCTGTTACATGACAAAACTGAATGTTTTTCAGTTTTCATCACCACCACCGCCCTAATTCCACATACGCACGACCACCACCTATACACCATCACCACTTCCACATACCACCACCTTTTGCTAACCCGTTTCACACTCCGACACGTGTTGCCACTTCGAGCTTTGAGAATTTGAGTTGCGGTTCCATGTCCTTTTGTGTTTTCGCTAACTAGGTACGGTTCGACATCAACATCACCGCCGCTCATCTTTGCCACAGACGCGTCATCAACAACGACCACCTCGACTACATCTTGGTATTCGTGCCACCATTTTGACACCATACCGTAAGCGAGAACGGTAACCTCGTCTTGGTATCGTGATACATCATTCTTGCCATTACATTGATAGACATCATAGCCTTACTCCTTTGCATCGCTTAACCATCGAGACTAGCTTTTGAGTATTGCCGGCAACGAGACTTGTGCACATTAGTGATCATACTTCCCGTAGCATAAATACATCACTGGTGCATATATTGGTATCATCTCTTGTGTCACAAAGTTGTCATCGCATACACAATTCCTATCTTGGTTCGTGAAGCATTACCTGAGAAAAGAGCTCAAACACCAAAGAGCCAAACAAGCTTTTAAGCAAAAGGGAAAGATAAGCAAAGAGCTTTTAAGCAAGAACCATAGCATCATACAACATTAAGATTGTCATACTAGATCATCTTGGATCATAGCATCCAAACACCTTGCATAGAGAATACTTGGGATAGAAGTCCTTGCATTTTTGCTAAGTAGGTTGTGGACAAGTCTTCTATCAGCCTATTGTGCAATCGTGCTAGCGTCTCTCTAGTGTTGTGCAACACGAGCATTTTTGTGGATTCCACATTTTGGCTCACCCATGGTTGCACAACCCCACCTATCTTTTTGCGTGTGTATTTCCGTGTACCTTGCATTGCTTGGTCTATTTGTTGCATTGCAATCTTGCGAATCTTTTCCAACATTATTGAAGCTCACTTACAATTGCATCAAATTTTGTGCCACCATCCTAACCAGGCTCCACCATAAGCTTTTACCTATGTAGGTGTGAGAAACCGACAAGAATTGGTACCGATTGTGCTATTTCCTTGCCCACATTGGAGTGATCATTGATCCACCTTCAACTTCGGTCAAGGTACATTTGGTATACATTATTCTCTTTCTACCACTCACATTTTTCTCTTGGAATGATGGATAGGCCAAGTACTTCAACCAACCCACTCTTCATTTAGCACGACGACGACATGAACTCCTACATCACCAAGAGCCACCTCTTTTGTGCACAACGTGCTTTGCATCAAGAGCAACAAGTAATGAGTGAATGCATCGACAACCTCGCCGCCGACTTGCGACTCTCCGAGCAACATACATGGGACTACTTCGACCACAAGCTCGACGATCACATGCAAGAGAACGACACAAGAATGGAGGAGATTCACGCTTTGTTGCTCAACCGCTCTTCTTCCACTTCGTCCTCATCAAGACGGAGCCGTTCAAGTCGACACTCCGACTTCACCCTCCCCGGCTCAAGTACATCGACATCGAACACTCTTCGACGTGCCGCGTGCAACAATCGTAAAGCAAGCCTCAATCCTCTACACGACACCGACTCTCAAGAGCACCGACAACGGCAAACCCAAACGGCTTTTGCCCTAGCATGAAATCGGCAACGACAACGCCAACATGAAGAGGAAGAGCGAGCGCATCAACACCAAGTTGCACAAGATGCCGAGGCACAACGTCAAGAACAACAACTCCGTGAAGCTCAATCACTCTAGGCGCAACAAGCCCTCCAAGATTCAAGTCGAGCCGTAGCCAACCGAGGCCGACAAGTTCATGAAAATGAAGAAGCACTTCATGAAGAAGCTCTCGAATGATGACATCAAGCTCGCATGCAACGTCAAGCTCGACAAGTTCCTCCACAAATTCACCAAGAGCATGAAGACAATGGGAATCCACCACGACAAGACCAACATGAGGTCAACAACCCTCCTCGCCAAGAGCAAAACGAGTTTGACAATCATCAACAACATGGGCGTCATCATCCTCCACCGCAACACAATGAAGATCATTGCTATGGCAAGCTAAAGTTCACCATTTCTATGTTCAATGGAAGCAATGATCCCGAAGAATACCTTTCATGGGCATTGAATGTTGACAAAATCTTCCATTAGCCCAACTATGAAGAAGAGAAGAAGATCACGATAGCATCCCTTGAGTTCCAAGACTATGTCCTCATTTGGTGGGAACAAGTCATCGAGTGCCATGATGCAACAGGTGAACCACCCATCGCTACTTGGGCGCAAATGAAGGATGTCATGAGAGCACGCTTCGTGCCTATCTACTACAACCGCGACCTCTTCAAGAAACTTCAACTACTCAAGCAAGGAACCAAGAGCGTTGAAGAGTACTACAAGGAGATGTATATTGCCATGATAAGAGCCAATGTCACGGAAGATGATGAGCAAACAATGGCACATTTCTTGAATGGACTCAATCATCCTATCAAGAAGATCGCCGACTTCCAACCTTACTCGAACCTCATCGAGCTAGTGCATCAAGCTACCATAGCGGAACGTCAAGTGCAAGATATTTCAAGTAAGCTAAGTTCTCATCCAAGTCATATGGCTTCTCCAACACCCAAGCTACAACGACGCCAACACCGTCTACCAAGCCTTCTACAAACAACATCGACAAGTCGAGTTCCAAGAAAGCTTCGTCAACTCCAAGTCATCCTCCAACAACGAGCAACTTCAAGCCGAGAGCTTCATCATCGTCTATCCCAAATCGATGAGACCGTCAAGACGAGTTCCTTCAAATGCTTCACATGCGGAGGCCGAGGCCACAAGTCCTATGAGTGCACCAACAAGCGAACCATGATCCTCAATGACGATGGCACTTATGACTCAATGATTGAAGGAGAAATGGAAGCCCTTGAGCAAGTGGCCATACACCGGCAAGTGAACGATGAAGAGGAACAAGTCTTTTGCGATGAAGATTCAAGTCCCGCTCTCATTGTCTCCAAGGTCTTGACTCTCCAACATCACAAAGAAGAAGACCAATGATGCCACCTCTTTCATACCAAGGCCCGCATCAATGGACAGTCAGTCCAGGTCATCATCGATGGAGGGAGTTCTCATAACCTCGCAAGTGAAGAACTTTGCTCCAAGCTCCAATTGCCCAAGACGAAGCACCCACACCCCTACAAAGTCCAATGGCTTAGTGACTCTGGCACTATCCAAGTCGAGCATCGAGTACAAGTCTCCTTCAAAATTGGCGCCTACGAAGACACTTTGGAGTGTGACGTCGTTCTAATGACCATTTTCCACCTTCTTCTTGGACGCCCATGGAAATTTGATAGAGGTGTCATCCACAAGGCCATATGAACCACTACATCTTCAAGATGAAAGGAAAGGAGTATGTACTTCGACCCATGCCTCAAAGCCAAGTGATCGCCGACAAGAAAGCCACCCATCATGGAGAGAATAGCGAGAGAGTGAACCACCAAAAAGAGAGTGAGCGCCACAAGCCGAAATCGAGTGCCTTCATGATGAGCGAAAAGAAGAACTTAGTTCTATTTTCCACCAAAAGTGTGATAAGAGGAGTGTGTGAGAACCCATCTAGTGTCCTACACTATGTCTTTTTGTGCAAGGACGGCGCACAAAACGCTAACACCTCTCACGCTCTACCTTTAGTGTTGTCTTCTCTTTTGCAGGAATTTCAAGATGTTTTCCCTGATGAGCTGCCTCTGGGACTACCTCCACTATGGGGCATCCAGCACCGCATCGACCTCATCCCCGGAGCACCTCTTCCGAACAAAGCTCCCTACCGCGTCAACCCCGAAGAAACCAAAGAAATACAAAGGCAAGTAAAGCATCTCATAGACCATGGACATGTGCGTGAAAGTTTGATCCCTTGTGTCATCCCGATCATTCTTGTGCCCAAACGAGACGGTAGATTTCGCATGTGCTCCGATTGTAGACCCATCAATGCTCTTACCGTTCGCTATAGGTATCCCATTCCACGCCTTGATGATATGCCTGATGAACTTAGTGGTGCCACTATATTTTCAAAATTTGATTTTAAGAGTGGTTACTATAAAATCCGCATACAAGAGGGTGATGAATGGAAAACCACTTTCAAAACCAAGTTTGGGTTGTACGAATGGTTAGCCATGCCTATGGGTCTATCGGATGCACCTGGTACTTTTATGCGTCTTATGAATCATGTCTTTCGCCCTTACATTGGTGTGTTTGTTGTGTTCTACTTCGATGATATCCTTGTTTATAGCACATCTCTCCAAGATCATGTCACCCATGTGTGAACCATTTTGCAAACTCTTCAAAACGAGCATCTCTTTGCAAACATGTAGAAGTGTCTTTTCGGCATTGATAAGCTCATTTTATTTGGTTTTGTTGTTTCCTCCAAGGGTGTTCATGTTGATGATTCTAAGAACAATGCTATTAAAACTTGGCCACAACCAACCAACTTGCATCAAGTGAGTAGCTTTCCTGGCCTTGCTGTTTTCTATCATCGCTTTGTGAAAGATTTTAGCACCATTGCTTTGCCTTTGCATGCTTTGAGCAAGAAAAATGTGCCTTTTGTTTGGGGACCATCCTAAGATACCGCTTTCAATGAGCTTAAGAATTTGCTTACTCATGCTCTCGTCCTTGCTTTACCCAACTTTGACAAGCCCTTTGAGATTCATTGCGATGCTAGTGGTAATGGCATAGGAGGTGTGTTAATGCAAGAGAAGCACCACATAGCTTACTTTAGTGAGAAACTCTCTGACGCGCAACTCAATTATCCCACCTATGACAAAGAGCTATATGCTTTAGTGCGCGTTTTACATGAATGGGAACACTATCTTCACCCTCATGAATTTATCATTCATACCGATCATGAAATGCTTAAGTACCTTAAGGGCCAAACCAAGTTGAACAAGTGTCATGCTAAATGGAGTGAATTTATTGAGTCTTTTCCTTATGTCATCAAGTACATCAAAGGTCAGGAAAATGTTGTGGCGGACGCTCTTTCCCGCATATGCATGCTTGTTACTCAACTTCAATTGGATGTCATTGGCTTTGAGCATATAAAAGACTTGTATGAGCATGATCCTACTTTTGCTAATCCGTATGCCCAATGTTTGACGCATACATCTTGGGAACGCTATTACATCAAAGAGGGATATCTTATGAGAGCTAACAAGCTTTGCATCCCCGAGTCCTCTCTTTGTTTGTTGCTTTTGCAGGAATCTCATGGAGGAGGACTAATGGGACATTTTGGACGCGACAAGACATTTGCTACGCTCTCCAAGAACTATTTTTGGCCCAAGATGATTCGTGATGTCAACCGCTTCACCAACCGATGCTCTACATGTCGCAAAGCTAAGTCAAAAGCTCAATCCCATTGCCTTTACATACCTCTCCCGATTCCATATCAACCATGGGAAGATATTAGCATGGATTTTGTACTTGGATTGCCTAGGACTAGAAATGGAAAGGATTCGGTATTTGTCGTTGTGGACCGATTCTCTAAGATGGCACACTTCATAGCATGCAACAAGATAGACTATGCTTCACATGTTGGCTATCTCTTTTGTAGGGAAATATTGCATCTACATGGAGTGCCAAAGACGATCGTCTCGGACCATGACGTCAAGTTCCTAAGCTACTTTTGGAAGACCCTATGCGCCTAGCTCGGAATCAAGCTACTCTTCTCCACGGCGTATCATCCGCAAACCGACGGCCAAACGGAGGTGACCAACCGCACACTCTCCGCTCTACTTCGAGTACTCATCAAGAATAACATCAAGGAGTGTCTACCTATCGTCGAGTTCGCCTACAACCGAGCAAACCAATCAACAACCGGCAAGTCCTCCTTCGAGGTCATCTCAACCCATTGTCACCATTGGACATTCTTCCTCTACCACTCCAAGAGCGCATCAATTTGGACGCATGTGCGCGTGTGAATCATCTCAAGAAGGTGCATGAAGATACAAGGCATACCATCGAGCGCCAAGTACAACGACTTGCGACCAAGCTCAACATCAACAAGCACCCTATGGTATTCAACATTGGAGATCTTGTGTGGCTACACCTTCCCAAGGACAGCTTTCCCCAAGAATGCAAGTCCAAACTTCGACCACGAGCGGATGGAACCTTCAAGGTGCTTGCACACTATAACAACAACGCATACAAGATCGACATTCCACGCGACAAGTACTCCATGAGCGACATCTTCAATGTCAAAGATCTCTCTCCCTACCATGGTGATGAAGAATTTGATCCAAGGATAGATCTTCCCCAACGGAGGGGAGATGATGTGGAGCATCCCAAGGTCATCCCCATGGACCTACCATCGTCACCAAGTGCCTAGCGGACCCATGACACAAGCACGTGCAAGAGCTCTCGAAACCGAGGTGACATCTCTCCTCTCACATTTCCACTTCGATGCACATGAGGCATGGCTACTACCTCAAACAGAGACATTGTGCATACTCAGGTATCAAGGAGTTGGCCATGAAGAAGTTAAGGAGCAAGGAGGATCAGAAGAGGAAGATGGACATGAAGATGGAGAAGAAGGAGAGCTGCGGAAGAAGTCCCAGCCACCAGACGACCGATCGGGACCGGACGTCCGGCGCCTGAAGCCCCAGCCGACCTACAGCGAGCGGACATCCGGCCCGGACCAGACGACCGGTGCCCCTGCACCCGAGCCAAATGAGCGGAAGTTCGACACCACCGGATGTCCGGCGACCGGACGACCGGCCTCATCCGGAAATCCGCTACACCAACATTCGAGCCAAAACGAGCGGACGACCGGCGACCACCGGATGTCTGGCCGCCCATGAGACACCGGACAACCGGCCCCCAGCGGACGTCTGGTACCTGGCTGTGTCCAGTTTCGGGCCGGAAGCCCGTGTACCCCCTCCTTTCGCCCTCCATTTGCACTAAGACTATAAATAGACCTCCTATTCATCCTAGCTAGGGTTAACATTGGTTTAGCTCACATTCAGAGATAGAGCATTGCTCATCCACATCGGATCTACTCCACGAGAGAGACTGCGGCCCCTCTTCAGAGAAGATCCCTTTGGATTCAAGACACCTTTACGGGAAGATCCCCTTGTGGATTCAAGACCTCCTCACGGAGAAGACCGTTACCTTTGTATCGTCCCTAGTTGACCGCGGATCGTGTGATCTCTTATGTACTCGAGGATCTAGCACATGTGTGACTATTTCGTGTTGGTTTAGTGATTCTCTCATGTTTTCCCTTGTGTTTCCCCTCGTTTTCCCTCTCGTGTTCTTCGTGTTCTTCACGGGATCCGCTCCTTTCGTGAAAGATCGGGCGATTAGGGTTCTACCCTACATCAAGTTTTTAGGCCAAAATTTTTGCTGGCAAAAATATTTTTCCCCATCCTATTTTTAGGCTTTTCTGAGACTTCTGAGCCATGTGCCATCATAGTGATTTTTTGTCGCACTTTTTCATCGTCGCTGTCCTGATTTCCAAAAAAAGGTCAAAAAAATTATTTCGTGCCCATCCTATCAGCTTGATCTGGGAAGTGTTTTGAGGCACTCGCCATTATAGTGATTTTTCGCAAAAAAAGGAACGCAAAGGAAAAGAAGAGGAGCACCCAAAAAACAGAGCGAAAAAATTTCCAGAGTGTGATGTTCCCTTCTTTACGTGCAACGCCGTGATTTTGTTAGTGTTCTAGGCTCGCGTCTCTAGCACGGTCTAGCCTAGGACCAGCACAGTATCGTCGTTGAGCGTTTATTCAACTTTGCATCTCTGAATTGATTATTCCTAATCTTTTTGCTACCATATTATAAGCCTTCCTAGCTCCACATAAATCTACGTCGTGCGTTTGACTCTCCCTGGTAATCGCTCTATCCAAGCTTTGAGAGTTTTGACTACATCGGTTGCCAATCACCGCCTGCTGCTGGGTAAGAACTGGTAAGAATTTGACATTTTCTTGATGGATTTGTGACACCCACCACCACCAGCACTTGTTAGTAGTCTATAGGATAATATTCTTGTGTGTTTCTATTGCTGCTAACCATGGCAGGATCACAAGCCGACGAGATTTACTGGGAGAACTTGACGAACAAGGAGCTTCATGATAAGTTTCAGCAAATGATGAGTGGACAGTTGCAAGATGTGCTAAACAGATTTGAAGAGGCCATGGAGAAGATAGATGGCATGGAGAAGACGCTCGAAACAAAGCTCGATAACAATTTTACTAAATTGCTTTCGCGTTTTCCACCACCACCGCCAGCTGCACCTGTCGCACCTCTACAACAACAACAACAACAACAACAACAACAACAACAACAACAACAACGTGGCCTTCCAAATCAAGTGGGACGAGCACTGCGCATTCCCATTGACCCTAGGCAAAATTCTGGTGCTGCTATTGATGCTTCTTGATGTAGGGTGGAAACCCTAGGGGCCGATCTTTCACGAAAGGAGCGGATCCCGCGATGAACACGAAGAACACGAGGCGAAACACGAGGGGAAATCACAAAGGGGCACAAAGAGAAACACTCAAACCAACAAGATTAAGTCACACATGTGTTATATCCTCGAAACACGAGAGGAGATACAAGATCCAAAGTCAACAAGGGACGATACAAATGGTAACTGGTCTTCTCCGTGAGGAGGTCTTGATGGTGATGCGGAGCATCCTACGGTCATACCCATGGACCCACCATTGTCTCACGACGTGCCAAAATGACCCATGACTCGAGCTAGAGCTAGAGCTCTCGAGACCGAGGTGACTTCTCTCCTTAGTGATATTACATAGGCTCCTCTCGAGACATGGCCACTACCTAAGTCCGAGATGTTATGCATGATTAGGTACCAAGAGGACCCTCCCGAAGATGCTTGTGAAGACAGACAAGCCGCCAAGTCCATGGATGAAGTGGAATACCGAGAGGAGAAGAAGGCAGCTCCAGGACCCGGACATCCGGCCCCGAGCCCGAACATCCGGCCGCTCGAGACTTCAACTACAACTGCCTACCAGCCGCCGCGCATCTATAGGCCCTGGACATCCGGCCCCAGCCCGGACATCCGGCCCGGCCCGGAAATCCGGCCTCAAGACCGGATATCCGGACACCACCTATCTAGAGAGCAGCAAGGCCAGCGCCTCCAGCCCAGACATCCGGCCCCTCGTGAAATCCCGAACATCCGGCCTGACGCCCGGACATCCGGTCTCCCCTGTATGCGCACAGTGTAAGGACCTGAGGCCCGTGTACCCCTTCGCCCACCTATACTATATATACTCTTCTACCTACGTTTTAGGGTTAGCATTGGTTTAGCTCATATCTAGAGATAGAGCATTGCTCATCCACATCGGATCTACTCCACGAGAGAGACCGCGGCCCCTCTTCGGATCGATCCCTTTGGATTCAAGACCCCTCTAAGGGAAGATCCCCTTGTGGATTGAAGACCTCCTCATGGAGAAGACCGTTACCTTTGTATCATCCTTAGTTGTCCGTGGATCGTCTGATCTCTTATGTACTCAAGGATCTAGCATATGTGTGACTATTTCGTGTTGGTTTAGTGATTCTCTCATGGTTTCCCTTGTGTTTCCCCTCGTTTTCCCTCTCGTGTTCTTTGTGTTCTTCACGGGATCCGCTCCTTTCGTGAAAGATTGGGCGATTAGGGTTCTACCCTACATCATCTTGGTATCAGAGCCACGTTGATCACGATTTCGGAGCCTCCCCGTTGTGTTTCTAGCCTTGTTTTTGTTGATTTTTTCCCTAATTCGAAAATTCCACACAAAAATAGCCCCAATTTTTTTGTGATTTGTTGGTGTGATGAAGTTTTGTTGCATTTGATCTGCGGATTTCGTGTGTTGCAAGTAGATCTAGCTTTCCATCCACTTTTCCCCAATTTCCATCCACAAATTCCTCCGAATTTTGCTCGGATTTGACATCTCCACACAGTGTTCATCACGTTCGTCCCCGGATCCAGAGTCCGGAGATTCGGCCCGATAGCCCGGACATCCGGCCATCAAGCCTGGACATCCGGCCCCTGGTAGCATCAATTTCTCTCCACCGCCCGCTTTTCGTCCATATTTCGCCAAAATTTGTTCCGGTGCCCACATATACTTCCGCACACCACCACCACATCCGCATAGCACCACCATCGCTTACCACTTCCAACTCCGACCAATTTTGCTTTGAGAATTTGAGTTGCGGTTCCGTGTCCTACTTGTGGTTCGGCTATTTAGGTACGGTTCGACATCAACATCACCGCCGCTCATCTTCGCCACGGACACGTCATCAACAATGACCACCTCGACTACATCTTGGTATTGGTGCCACCATTTTAACACCATACCGTATGCAAGAACGGTAACCTCACCTTGATATTGGACAAATCGTTCTTGCCATTACATTGATAGCCATCATAGCCTAACTCCTTTGCGTCGCTTACCCATCGAGACTAGCTTTTGAGTATTGCCGGCAACGAGACTTGTGCACATAAGTGATAATACTTCCGATAGCATACATACATCATTCTTGCATATCTTGGTATCATCTCTTGTGTCACAAGATTTTCATCGCATACACAATTGCTATCTTGGTTCGTGAAGCATTGCATGAGAAAAGAGCTCAAACAACAAAGAGCCAAACAAGCTTTTAATAAAAAGGGAAAGATAAGCAAAGAGCTTTTAAGCAAGAACCATAGCATCATACAACATTAAGATTGTCATACTAGATCATCTTGTATCATAGCATCGAAACACCTTGCATAGAGCATACTTGGGATAGAAGTCGTTGCATTTTTGCTTAGTAGGTTGTGCACAAGCCTTGTATCCGCCTATTGTGCAATCGTGCTAGCGTTTCTCTAGTGTTGTGCAACAAGAGCATTTTTGTGGATTCCACATTTTGGCGCACCCTTGGTTGCACGACCCCACTTATCTTTTTGCGTGTGTGTTTCCGTGTACCTTATATTGCTTGGTCTACTTGTTGCAGTGCAATATTGCGACTCTTTTCGAACATTATTGAAGCTCACTAATAATTGCATCAAATTTTGTGCCACCATCCTAACCAAGCTACACCATAAGCTTTTATTTGTGTAGGTGTGAGAAACCAACAAGAATTGGTACCAATTGTGCTATTTCCTTGTCCACATTGGAGTGATCATTGATCCACATTCAACTTCGGTCAAGGTACATTTGGTATACGTTCTTCTCTTTCTACCACTCACATTTTTCTTGGAATGATGGATAGGCCAAGTACTTCTACCAACCCACTCTTCATTAAGCACGATGGCGACATGAACTCCTACATCACCAAGAGCCACGTCTTTGGTGCACAACGTGCTTTGCATCAAGAGCAACAAGCAATGAGTGAACGCATCGACAACCTCGCCGCCGACTTGCGACTCTCCCAGCAACGTACAAGGGACTACTTTGACCACAAGCTTGACGATCACAAGCAAGAGAATGATGCAAGAATGGACGAGATTCACGCTTTGTTGCTCAACCGCTCTTCTTCCACTTCGTCCTCTTCAAGAAGGAGCCACTCAAGTCGACACTCTAACTTCACCCTCTCTAGCTCAAGTACACCAACATCAAACACTCTTCGCCGTGCCGCGCACAACGATCGTCAAACAAGCCTCAATCCTCTACACGACACCAACTCTCAAGAGCACCAAGAACATCAAACCCAAGCGGCTTTTGCACTTGCGCGAGAGCGGCAACGACAACACCAACATGAAGAGGAAGAGCGAGCGCGTCTGCACCAAGAAGCACAAGATTCCGAGGCACAACGTCAAGAACAACAACTCCGTGAAGCTCAAGCAGTTGAGGCACAACAAGACCTCAAAGATTCAAGTCGAGTTGTAGCCAACCGAGGCCGACAAGCTCGTGAACATGAAGAAGCACTTCTCGAAGAAGCTAACGAACGAAGATTTCAAGCTTGCATGCATCGTCAAGTTCCTCAAGTTAATCCTCGAGCTCGACAAGCCCCTCCACAAGCTCCTCAAGGACACCAAGTTCGCCAAGAGCATGAAGGCAATGGAAATCCATGACAAGAGCAACATGAGGTTGAAAACCCTCCTCGCCAAGAGCAAAACGAGTTTGACAATCATCAGCAACATGGGCGTCATCATCCTCGACCCCAACACAATGAAGAGCAATGCTACGGCAAGCTAAAGTTCACCATGATCAAGTTCAATGGAAGCAACGATCCCTAAGAGTACCTTTCATGGGCATTGAAGGTCGATAAAATATTCCGCTTGCACAACTATGAAGAAGAGAAGAAGATCGCGATGGCATCCCCTGAGTTCCAAGATTATGTCCTCATTTGGTGGGAACAAGTCATCGAGCACCGAGAGGCAAGAGGTGAACCACCCTTCACCACTTGGGCGCAAATGAAGGATGTCATGAGAGCACGCTTAGTGCCTACCTACTACAACCGCGACCTCTTCAAGAAACTTCAACTAATCAAGCAAGGAACCAAGAGTGTTGAATAGTACTACAAGGATATGGAGATCGCCATGATAAGAGTCAATGTCATGGAAGATGATGAGTAAACAATGGCACGTTTCTTGAATGGACTCAACCATCCTATCAAGAAGATCGCTGACTTCCAACCATACTCGAACCTCATTGAGCTAGTGCATCAAGCTACCAAAGCGGAACGTCAAGTGCAGGACGGTTACAAGTATGCCAAGTTCTCACCCATGTCATACAGCTTCTACAACACCCAAGCTTCAACGACTCCAACATCGTCTACCAAGCCTTGTACAAGCAACGTCGACAAGTCGAGTTCCAAGAAAGCTTCGTCAACTCCAAGTTACCCTCCTACAACGAGCAACTTCAAACCGAGAGCTTTGTCATCATCAACCCCCACCGATGAGACCGCCAAGACAAGTTCCTTCAAATGCTTCACATGCGGAGGCCGAGGCCACAAGTCCTATGAGTGCACCAACAAGCGGACCATGATCCTCAACGACGAGGGACTTATGACTCAATGATTGAAGGAGAAATGGAAGCCCTTGATCAAGTGGCCATAAACCGGCGAGTGAACGGTGAAGAGGAACAAGTCTTTTGGGATGAAGATTCGAGTCCCGCTCTTGTTGTCTCCAAGGTCATGACTCTTCAACATCACCAAGAAAAAGACCAAAGATGCCATATCTTTCATACCAAGGCCGGCATCAATGGAAGATCCGTCAAGGTCATCATCGATGGAGGGAGTTGTCATAACCTTGCAAGTGAAGAACTTTGCTCCAAGCTCAAATTGCCCAAGACAAAGCACCCACATCCATACAAAGTTCAATGGCTTAGCGACTCCGGCACTATCCAACTCGAGCATTGAGTACAAGTCTCCTTCAAAATTGGTGCCTACGAAGACACTTTGGAGTGCGACGTCATTCCAATGACCGTTTGCCACCTTCTCCTTGTACACCCATGGCAATTTGATAGAGGTGTCATCAACAATGGCTGAACGAACCACTACATCTTCAAGATGAAGGGAAAGGAGTATGTACTTCTCCCCATGTCTCCAAGCCAAGTGATTGTTGATAAGCAAGCCACCCATCATGGAGAGAATAGTGAGAGAGCGAGTCACCAAAAAGAGAGTGAGCGCCACAAGCCCAAATCGAGCGCCTCCACAATGAGGGAAAAGAAAAACTTAGTCTTATTTGCCACCAAAAGTTAGATAAGAGGAGTGTGTGAGAACCCATCTAGTGTCCTACACTATGTCCTTTTGTGCAAGGACAATGCAACCCAAGCTAACAACTCTCACGCTCTACCTTTAGTATTGTCCTCTCTTTTGCAGGAATTTCAAGATGTTTTCCCCGATAAGCTACCTCTAGGACTACCCCCACTATGAGGCATCGAGCACCGCATCGACCTCATACCCAGAGCACCTCTTCCGAACAAAGCTCCCTACCGCGTCAACCCCAAAGACACCAAAGAAATACAAAGGCAAGTAAAGCATCTCATAGACCATGGAGATGTGCATGAAAGTTTGAGTCCTTGTGCCGTTCCGGTCTTTCTTGTGCCAAAATGAGACGGTAGCTTTCACATGTGCTCCGATTATAGACCTATCAATGCTATTACTGATCGCTATAGGTATCCCATTCCGCGCCTTGATGATATGCTTGATGAACTAATGCGGAGCATCCTACGGACATCACCATGACAAGAGTCCATTTGGCAAGTGACACGTTCGACATCCACTTCACATACACAAAGGTGAATCATCTCCTTTTACGCGTGTTCACTTGACCCCTTCAAGGATGGTATACTACTTGACACTCCAACCGTGTGCATGCATAGGTATTGTCGGAATGCTACAGAAGACGAGGAGGAGTGCGAGCGCAAGTGTACAACTACACTATCCGCGAGGGAAGCATCGAAACAAAGACGCAAGAATAATTGATGTCGAAGAAGCCCCAGCGAGCGGACGTCCGGACGACACCGGACGACCGGCCCCTCCCAGCGAGCGGATGTACGGCCGCCACCAGATGAACGACACCTCTACACCCGAGCCAAATCTGCGGAAGTCCAACGACACCGAACGACCGGCGACCGGACGACCGCCAAATACCGGACGTCCGGTGCCACCTCAACCGAGCCAAAGTGAGCGGAAGTCCGGCGAATACCGGACGTCTGGAAGCCCACGAGCCACCGGACAATCGGTCCCCAGCGGACATCCGGTACCTGTCTGCGTACAGAGATCGGGCCCAAGGCCCATGTATCCCTCTCCCACTTAACCCTTCGTGGACCTAGACTATATATACTCCTCCACCTCCTCCTAGTTAGGGTTAGCGTTGTGATAGCTCATTTGAGAGATAGAGCTACACTCATCCATATGGATCTAGTCCACGAGAGAGACCGCGACCCCTCTTCAGAGAAGATCCACCTTGGATTCAAGACCCGTTTACGGGAAGATCCCCTTGTGGATTCAAGACCTCCTAATGGAGAAGAACCGGTTACCTCTTGTATCGTCCCTTGTTGATCGTGGATCATGTATCTCCCTTTGTGTTCATGGATCTAGCATATGTGTGACCATATCTTGTTGGTTTTAGTGTTTCTCTCGTGTTTCCCCTTGTTTTCCCCCTTGTGTTCTCCGTGTTCTTTGCGGGATCCGCTCCTTTCGTGAAAGATCGGCCGTATAGGATTCCACCCTACATCATCTTGGTATCATGAGCCACGTTGATCATGATTTTGGAGCCTCCCCTCTTCATTTTCTAGCCTAATTTTGTTGTGTTCTTCCTCAATTTCGAAAATCACCACCAAAGATAGCCCCAATTTTTTTGTGATTTGTTGGTTTGATGAAGTTTTGTTGGATTTGATCCATAGATTTGCTTGGTTTCAAGTGGATCTAGCATCTCCCCAAGTTTCCCCATCTTTAATCCATGAAATCTCATCAATTTTGACCCCAAAATCTCCAAATTCTGCCCAAAATCGCGCCCCAGATCTCGCATCTCGCGTTGATCCCGACCTACCGGACGCCCATCACTTTACCGGACGTCCCGAGCCCCAGGAACCACCGAACGTCCGACCTTACCGGACGACCAGAAACCCTAACCCGAACTGTAATTTACGGATTTCCGACCCGACCGGACGTCCGGCGACCGAACCTCCGTCCATTTACGGACGTGTGTAACCTGTAAAAACTGACTTTGGCTGATTCTTGTTTCGGCCATAACTAATTCATCTGCAATCCGATTTTGACGTTCTTTAGCTCGTTTTGAAGATCTTGACATCCCCCTTCCCACAAAAATACCACCAACAACATTTGACTCAATCAAATTTTTCGAAATTTGGCATCTTTGCCTAGGGCCTCCACCACATCATCCGCTACACCACCACCGACTTCCACAACCTAACCAATTTTGTTCCCCATCGCATTAGTGGTTGCTTGAGGAGTGATTTGAGTCTCCCAAGGTGTCTAGGCTACTTAGGGACGGTTGCTTCTTCATCAACCACCACCACCACCACTGCATAGGCTTACCCACCATACACTTCCACCCCCCCAACTTAACCCAATTTTGTTTGTGTTGTGAGTTGTGTCTCCTAAGGTGTTTCGGCTACTTAGGGACCGTGCTTCCAACTCCGACACCGTGTATAGTCCACCGCCTTACCCTCCATTTCCGCATTGCGTACTCCACAACCCATCATTGCATTTCCGCAATCCCTTTGAGCTTCCGCAACAACCACTACATTCCCGCTACCACCATTTGACATTTGAGACTTTGAGTTCACGGTTTTTCTGTTTCCGAAGGTGCTTTGGCTACTTTGGGATGAGTCTCCATCATCTTGGTATCTACATCAAGAACACCGCCACTCATCATCGCCAAGTACGGTAACCTCCATATCATCTTGGTATCATGGTATCCCACCATTTTATATTCCCTTGCCTTTGCATTGATAACCCCTAGCCCATTTTGCATTACTTGCCTATCGAGATTAGACATTTGAGTATTGCCGGCAACGTTACTTATGCACATTAGTGATCTACACCATACATTGCATGCATACCATGCCATATCGGTATCATATCATCCTTTGTGCCACAAGTTTGTTCCCGCATATATACAATTGCTATCTTGGTTTGTGCATTGTCCAAAAGTGGCCATAAAAAAGAAAAAAAAGAATAAGCTTTTAACCAAAAGAGAAACAGAGCACATAAGCTTGTAAGCAATAGCCATAGCATCATACCGCATTGAACATCATACACATAGCATACTTGGGATAGAAAGTCGATACATTTTGCATATCATAGGTTGTGCACAAGTGTCGTATCCGCCTATAGAGCAATCGTGCTAGCGTCTCGCTTGAGTTGTGCAACACAAGTGTTTTCCGTGGATTCCACATTTTTTGCTCATTCCTTGGTTCGGCGACCCCATTTATCTATCCGTGTGTGTGTTTCCGTGTACCACATATTGCTATTGGTCTACTTGTTTCACTTGCAAAGTTGTGAATCTCTTTCAAGTTTATTGACTCTTTCTAACATTTTGCATTATATTTTTGTGACACTATCCTCACTGAGCTCGACCATAAGCCTTATTTGTGTAGGTGTGAGAAATCGACAAGATCGGTACCAATTGTGATATTTCCTTGTTACATCATTGAGTGATCATTGATCCATCTTCGACATCGGTCAAGGTACATTTGGTATAGTTCTTCTCTTTCTCCCACTCACATTTGCTCGAGTCTTGTGATGGATAGGCAAGGCATTTCATCTTAGCTCTACAACAACAACGACGAGTTCGATGCCACGAACAACTCCAACGACGCCAAGATGCAAGCTCAAATGGAGGAGATCAAAGCCCTCATCAAGTCCTACAAGCGATCTTCCTTAAGGATGGCAATTTTACCCATGGACATGGATACCCATGGATATCCGACCCGAATGGATAGGGTTTGGATATGCTTTTGTGCCCATGGGCAGTGCCCAAACCCGACCTGATTGCTCGTGGATAGGGCATGGATCTAATCTTGTGCCCATGGGTATACCCAAACCCGACCTGATAGTATGATTTAATGGGCCAAAATCTGCTATCCCCACCCCACAGTCACATGTCCCACTGCAATTTTCCACTTTGTTTTCTAAAACATGCAAACGAAATTGCATAATCCCCGATGTAACTTCTATTAGTTGTCATTCAATCCCCGTCGTAACATACTACAGGGTACCTTCCCTTATTTTTATCTCCTCTTTAAATGACTCGTCATTCTCATCTTTTAGAAAAAACACTAAATTATATTAGGTTGTCAGTGGACGTTGATTTGCCACAAGTTGATGTTTACCATAAGTGAGGCCTCACCTGCCACGAGGTGAAGAATGGAGGACCTCATGTATTGTGAGGACCCAGTGGATATCCAGCGGGTATGGATATCCATCGGGTTTGGACATGGACACAATTTTTCACCCGTGGATTTTTTCATGGGTGGGCAAAGACAGTCTTCATGGATATGGATATGGATTTGATATTGTTCAACCCGATCCAAACCCGACCCATTGCCATCCTTAATCTTCCTCATCTTCGAGAAGACGCTCAAGAGCACATGTCTCCGAGCTACCATCTCTGGCAAAATCAAATCGGCATCGACATCATCACCAACAAGGACGTGAAGGTCAAGAGCTCAACACCAACAACCGCTCAACGACTTCACCATCTCCCTTGGTATCTTCGCCAAGCGACTTCAAGGCATCTTCGCCTATGGACATATGACATCTTCGCCCACAAGCACCTCAAGAGAAGTTCCCCAAGCTCAACTCCACGACTTCCACGAGCTACTACGACCTCAACATCGACCACGCGATTCCTTTCTATGGGACTCAAGAACCCGAGGAGTATCTCGAGTGGGAGCATTTGATGGTCGACTACCTCAAACTACATCAAGTTCCTACCGAAGATCAAGTGAAGTGCGCCACAAGGAACTTCCACGACTACGCATCCACATGGTGGCTTCACGCACCTTCGGAGAGCTAGCACATGAGTTGGACCAAGATGAAGAGAGCTTTGCGGTGAGAGTTTGTGCCTCCAACCTACACAGAACAACTTCTACGCCAATTGGAGAACATCACCCAAGGATCCAAGTCCATCACGCATACTTCTAGGAGATGAAGATTGCCTTGCGACAAGCCGGCGTGGACGACCCCATTTCGATGAAGTTCCACTTCATGATGGGATTGCACAACAACATCTCCAAGACGATCTTCCTCGAGAACTACAAGTCCCTCGACGACAACTACATTGGTGCTCTCAAGGCGGAGCAAGAACTCATGAAGGCCAAGGCTTCTCGACCCCAAGCACACTTCTCTAAGACCAAGCTCCAAGACGACGAGCATGAGGCTAGTACCACCACGATGTCCAAGCCGACGAGCTCCAAGACGAGGCCCCCAAGTTCGACTTCACTGGCATACCTCTTTGTGGCATTGACGATGCCCAGTCTACCATGATTCTTTTTCAAGACAGTGCGGCGACGAGTACGACTACAGAGACCCTCAAGGACCAAGCATTTGAGTCATGCGACATGGTGACAAGCACAGAGGATGCATCCATCTTAGGAGGTGATCATGATGATGTGCCATCTTCGGCCTTCATCCATGGCGACGATGATAAGATGGTTGATCATGGGATTTTCCCTTCAACCACGACGACATATGATGACTTGAGTGACTTTAGCCACCATATTGAGACTGAGAGTGACTTCACCACTAGCCCGATATATGATGTTTTGCCACAATTCCCATGTGAGGAGAGCCACAACCCCCCACCACTTGAGTGAGATGAGTGACTCCACCATATGTGACATTGCGTGCACCTACCATGAGGGAGTGAGTGAACCACCACATAAAGAGAGTGAGATAGTTGATAGGTCATGTGAGGCCACTTTCAACACTAACGACTTGACCTCTCCCTCTATTGTGTCTTCTCATTTGGTGCTAGGTCCCATTTATGATGACGCGCCAATCATCGACGACTTCGTTCTCCCTTTGTACAAGACGATGGCCATGGCGAAATATGATGCACCCCCCCCCCACATGGTTCCATCAAGATGATGATCTTGACCACCATTTGGTCTTACCCACCTCACCTACACCACTAGAGTGGAATGAACAAGGTAACATAGGTGAAGGTGATGCTCTAGTCCCACTAGTGGACATTCTTGACATTGATTGCTTGCATGATGTTGATCAACCTATTTCCATTTGTCATGCTAGTGTGACTTCCCCATGCGATGATTTACCCATTTATGATGAGTATGATGATTCTCATGTGGATTATATTAGTTGTGATGCCATGTTACATAGGATTTCTTGTGATCATTCTTTAGGTCACATCATGTTTGCCAATCCTATTAACTTGTCATATGCTATGCATGACATCAATCATATGTCATATTTGCAATCTCTTCATAGTCACTATGCATATGCTATTAAAATAAACCCAATTTGCACATATGCCATAGATGACAAGCCTATGGTTATTGGCATTTGTTTCTCTTGTAATGATATTGACATGCTACCTTTGCATCATTTATCTCATATGCCATGCCATAACCACCTAGCTTCGGATATGCATTGATTTGGATGTTGTCCATTTTCTCCATGTGATGTTTACGATATTGCTCATGAGGAGACTCACATAGTTTCCTCATACATTTTAGGTGATTTCGATTCATCCCATCCATTGCATGATCCTCATACTTATGTGCACAATATGCTCCCCATGAATAAAAATGATATTGTTGTCCCTTATACTTGTATGCTCAATTTGCATCCCCATCGTGTTATACACAATAACTATTCTTTCATGATGGATGCCATGTTCTTATACCATGCATCAAATTTCTTTGAGCGATGTTTATCTAGTGCTAACTCTCACGTGCACATACACATCATGATGGATGATGTGTACATTTACCACACACACAATCTCTTTTGTTTGTCTCTCTTTTTTGTAGGTACCCATGAATTCTTGTTAACCTTGCAATCCCACGAGTTGACAAAACGAGCTCTAGAGAGCAATGATGACTTGGGATCCCATGGAGTGTCTTTCCCACCAGTGTCTTCTCGCAAAGACTTCCCGCATTTCTTCAACACGGCCCTCACTTGGCTATGGGTTGTTGTCCATTATATATCCTTTTCCCATCTCTCCATGTTCACTTTGCATGATATGCTCATTCCTATGCTTTTTCCATGCATTTGTGACCCATGCTTTGCATTACACATGATGATTGATTCTCATACTTGTATGTGTATTTGCAAGCTTGATGGAGATATTGCTTGTTATTGCCATGTTTGCTTTGTGCCCCATGCCTATGATGATACTTTCATCTTGCTTTGTGTTCGTGCTTGCGATATGTCATGTGCATTGTCTATGTCTATTATTTTCTCACATGACATGATTTCCATGATTTTCTCTAGTATGTTGCATCTTCGCACTACTAGCTTGCACGACTTGATTACTATGCTTGCTTATGTTGCATCACCAATGATTCATACTTTCTCATTTCATGCGGTTGATGACAACCATCTACATGCTTTGCACATGATTGTTGTTGCTTCTTGTCATATATCTCCATATGTTGCCTCTCTCATGCTAGATGATTTGACATGTATTGAGTGCAACAATGCCCCTAGTCTTGATAATGAGTTTGCCCCCATAGCATTCTCACATATGATTGGAGATTTTGACATTTTTCTTGTGAAGCATGCTTGTCTTGCCTCTTTGCACCATATACCTAGTGCCATGAATATAGCCATTGTTGCATCATATTATTCATGCACTTGTTCTTCTAATGGTTATGTGCACGAGAAGAGAACCATCATGATGGATGATGTGTTTATCTACCATGCGCATACGTTCCTTTCTTTGTTTTGTGCATGTGTAGGATACTTACACTTTGTGTTAACTTCCATGCCATGTGAGTTGACAATCCAAGCTCTTGAGAGTGAGCCACCTTCTACCATGACGCCTCTACATCATACTTTCTTGTGCTTTGGCATTGTGAAGGACGCACAAGGACATGCTTTCAAGGTGATATCATTCTCTTTTGAGAATCCCAAAACCATGAGCATGAATATTGTGGATCATACTACTTGTTGTCGTGGTATTCTCACGGGGGGTGCAAGACGACATATGCTACAAGGTGGCTTCGTGTGAGGGCAAGACTGCTGCTAGAATATTCAGGGATGGGTATGCGAGTAGCACGCACTAGTTTACCCAGGTTCGGGGCTCTCCGGAGAGATAACACCCCTACTCCTGCATGTCTGAGTATATATCTAGGGTGTACATCGGGCAGTACAAGGTGCTCCTAGAGCTGTATCTGAGGTTAGTGTCGTAGGCATCTGGCCTCGTATATATGCGGGTGGCCGGATGAGCATGCAAGCTCCAGTGGCCGAGTGGCATAGGGCTGCCTAAATGGGTGTGTGCCGGTGGGTATGTATGCATCCGTGTGTGTGGATGGCTTGCTAGCTAGCTTGCTCGTGTGTGTGTGCGAGTGTGTGAGTCCATCCCCCGGATGGATGGATAGCTAGCTAGCTATATAGGAGTTGGCATGGGTGGTAGTGGCTTTGGTTGTAAGCTACCTTGGGTGGCTTACAAGCCAAGCTATGTAGGCATGGCTAGTGGCATGGTGCATGTCATGCTTGTCCCCTGGGGTACTTTATAAATCAGTACCCAGCGGACACGGTACACTGTAGATGACGTCGCGGTATGGTCGTCCCGTCGGTGTCTCGTCAGGCTGCAGTTGACTTCGGGCAGTCAGCCTAGCGGAGGAGTCGGCAGCCAGCAGTCGGCCTGGTGGAGCAGTCGGCAGCCAGCAGTCGGCCTGGTGGAGCAGTCGGCAGCCAGCAGTCGGCCTGGTGGAGCAGTCGGTAGCCAGCAGTCGGCCTGGTGGAGTAGTTGGCAGCCAGCAGTCGGCCTGGTGGAGCAGTCAGCAGCCAGCAGTCAGCTGCCGGCCAGATAGTTGGACTGAGGGGCTTTGCTAGCCCTGATGTCTTGAATTCTTGTCTCGCCGTCTTCGGGGTATCCGTGTCCAATTGCTCCGACAGTAGTCCCCAAGCCTCCGGGCAACTTGGCAAAGTTGGGCGGAGGGTTTTTGGTGAGTGTTCATGGAAATGATCATGAAAAAGACAAAGTTAGTCCACGCAGATATATCAAATGTTTGCTTTTAGCATTGTAAGTTTTATGTGGAGGGTGCCAACTCGGTTTCGTCCGAGCCCCCTTAATCATTTTCGTGTTCCCTCCACTTCTTGGCTTGTGCTCTTGCTTGCCAGATAGCCGCTCTGCGGTCTGTGGCTGAGAGTGAGCCGCGAAGTGGAGTGTACAGTACTCAGAGTCTGGGAGCAGATTCAACCGAGTAGATACTTGTAAAGGAAATGACCGGGTTGCCCGAACCGTTTTTCTTTCCGGATGTTTTTCGTATGGGTGGCCTCCAGCGTTCACTCTTGCTAGCCGGACAGCCGCTCTGCGGTCTGTGACTAAGAGTGGGCCTTTGGTACCGCACACAGTACTAAGCCGTCTACGGGAACTAACGTCTCAGGCCAAGCGGCCAGCCCCCGAGCCAACTCTGGCTGGCGCCGGGGCGAACAGTGATGCAACTGTAATAAAATGCGGAGACAACCCTCGAGTATTGCTCGGGGTTATCCGTGGTGCAAAAAATATGCGGGTGAGGAGTTCACATTCGTTTTTCGTGTAGCCGAGGCGGAGTTTGCCGAAGACAGCCGGCGCGGCTCAACGCTTGCTGAGCGCGCTGGCGCACCCGCTGGGTGCAGCCTTCGAGCCTCCGGGTGCTCCAAGGGGTCCCGGCCGGTGAGGCTCGACCGGCCAGGCGGCGAGGCGTCTTGCAGCACCTTTTTTTTCTTTTTCTCTTCTGCCGGCTGCTCGGAGCCAAACAAAACTCTTCTCTTATTTGCAATCTTTCGTCGGGGCGCGCCAGCGCACCCACTGGGTGTAGCCCCCGAGATTCGGGCCGACTGCTGAGCAGTCGGGCCAGATCTCCCGGCGACTATTCCGTCTTCTTCTTTGCGGGGGCGCGTCAGCGCACCCGCTAGGTGTAGCCCCCGATATCTGGGCCGACTGCTGAGCAGTCGGGTCGGATCTCCCGGCAACTACTTTGTCTTCTTGTTTTTCTTCTTCAGCCGGCTGGGCAGGCGGACTCCGACACAGCAGTCACTCTTTGCAGCCGGCCAGGCAGTCAGCTGTCGGACGCACATCTGACAGTCAAACGTATATTCCGAACGCACAACTCTCTTACTTTTTTTCTCTTTCTGTCCCCAGCCGGCTGTGGGCAGTCGGCCCTTGGCTTTTTTAGCCGGATCACGGGCAGCCAGCCCTCTCTTTTTCTCCCAGCCGGCCTTGAGCAGTCCGACACATCACTTCATCTTTTTTTTCTGTCCGACTCCATGCTGGGAGCCAGACGTACTTTTTTCTTAACCAGTCGGTTGAGCACACAGCCCTTGATTTTTTTAACCAGTCGCACGCGAGCAGCCGGACGCCACCAGTCGGCCACACTTTTCCTTGGCAGTCGGCGCTTGACTTTTCTTCCAGCCGGCCCTTGGGCTGGCGGCCCTTTTCTTTCTTGCCCCGGCCGTCCTCTCTCTCTTCTTTTTTCTCTTTCTATCCGACTCCACGTGGGGAGCCGGACCCTTCTTTCTTTCCTTTCTTTTTCTCGGCTGCCCGAACGACGTTGACAGGTTGCGGCAGCGAACAGCGGGAGCCGGCTGAGGCGCTCCCGGGCGCCCTGAGGTGAGGCGGCGAGTGGGCCAGCGGGGGAGCCGGACGGTGAGCCGTGCACCCGGAGCCGGGTTGCGGCCAGGGCGGAGCGGAGGGGAGCGGCGACTTGGGCGCCAGGCGCTGGTGAAGCCGGTCGCGCGGACAGAGCCGGGCGACGTGGGAGGGAGCCGGCCGCAGGCGCACCCGACGGAGGCGAAGCCGG
>NC_057806.1:233946746-233955132 GCF_018294505.1 Triticum aestivum | reverse complement strand
GACCCGCGTCGGAGCCGGCGGAGGCCAGGCGGGGCCGGGTGCGGCGCTCAGCAGCCGGTGCGGGGCGGCCAGCAGCCGGCGCAGAAGCAACGAAAGGCGGCACAGGTTGGAGCAGGGCTCGTGGGAGCGCCCGGTGCAGCTCGTTCGTGGCCGAGGGGTGGTCTAGGGGAGCCTGCCACGGTGCAGGCGTGCGGTGACGGGGCGGCCCGCGCACTAGTCTGGAGCGGCGTGGCAGCAGGGAGCCTGGGCGGGGCGCGCGCGGTGGAGTGACGGCCATGGGATATGGGAGTCGTCCCCGTGGTTGCTAGGTGCGGCCATGATGGCCCGCAGCAGATGGGGAGGCGAGCAGGGTAGCAGCTCGTTGCCGGAGCAGCTTGCGGAGCAGCGGACCGGCACTCAGGGGCTGCCGCAACGCGTGGCCGCGAGAAGGGAGTGGCGGGGCTGAAGCAGCGCGCGGAGCAGAGAAGAGCGGAGGCGAGCCTGTACCTATGTCCATTATCTGACCATTGTACACACACATCCGACTCGTATCCGGCTAGCGTATGGGCATAATCTGGGAAATATCTAGGCATAGTGTCTGGCCAATGGTATGGGTAATTGTTTGACCATTGTTGACTTGCATCTAGCTAGCTTGCAAAGATGGTATATGAAGAAGCAAACGCGTGCTTCCGCCGGAGCAAGGCACAATGCGGAGGGGAGTAGACGCGAGCGACGCGGCACGGCACGCACGGACATGGCCGACTGAAGCGAGGCAACGCGCGCATGGCGTGTGCGCAGACATACGACCGGCGTCGCAACGGTGGTGATGACGAAGGCGGCGAGGCCGACGACGAGGACGCGCCGTCCCGCGCGGCCGCTCCGGGGGCGGGTCGAAGTCGAGCCCCCGAGCGCTACCAGAGAGACGGCGCGACGCCGCGGCGGTGATGGCGAAGATGGTCCCGCCCGGACTGCGAAACCAGCAGCAGCGCGGTAGCATAGTACCGCCCCACGGTGGACGCCAAATGTCGTGGTATTCTCACGGGGGTGCAAGACGACATATGCCACAAGGTGGCTTCGTGTGAGGGCAAGACTGCTGCTAGAATATCCAAGGACGGGTATGCGAGTAGCACACACTAGTTTACCCAGGTTCGGGGCTCTCCGGAGAGATAACACCCCTACTCCTGCATGTCTGAGTATATATCTAGGGTGTACATCGGGCAGTACAAGGTGCTCCTGGAGCTGTATCTGAGGTCAGTGTCGTAGGCATCTGGCCTCGTATATATGCGAGTGGCCGGATGAGCATGCAAGCTCCAGTGGCCGAGTGGCATAGGGCTGCCTAAATGGGTGTGTGCCGGTGGGTATGTATGCATGTGTGTGTGTGGATGGCTTGCTAGCTAGCTCTCTTGCTAGCTAGCTTGCTTGTGTGTGTGTGTGCGAGTGTGTGAGTCCATCCCCCGGATGGAAGGATGGATAGCTAGCTAGCTATATAGGAGTTGGCATGGGTGGTAGTGGCTTTGGTTGTAAGCTACCTTGGGTAGCTTACAAGCCAAGCTATGTATGCATGGCTAGTGGCATGGTGCATGTCATGCTTGTCCCCTGGGGTACTTTATAAATCAGTACCCAGGGGACACGGTACACTGTAGATGACGTCGCGGTATGGTCGTCCCGTCGGTGTCTCGTCAGGCTGCAGTTGACTTCGGGCAGTCGGCCTGGCGGAGGAGTCGGCAGCCAGCAGTCGGCCTGGTGGAGCAGTAGGCAGCCAGCAGTCGGCCTGGTGGACCAGTCGGCAGCCAGCAGTCGGCCTAGTGGAGCAGTCAGCAGCCAGCAGTCGGCAGCCAGCAGTCGGCCTGGTGGAGCAGTCAGCAGCCAGCAGTCAGCCACCGGCCAGATAGTTGGACTGAGGGGCTTTGCTAGCCCCGATGTCTTGAATTCTTGTCTCGCCGTCTTCGGGGTATCCGTGTCCAATTACGCCGACACTTGTGTTGCTTGCACCATGAGACTTGGACCACTTGATTGCACACTTGTTATAGATCTTGCTTCGACTTGTCAATTTCATCATTCCATGCATCATGATATATATGCCTTGTGTGTTGCATCCAATTCTTGGATCACTTGCTCCTCTCACATGTTTGGTTGCAACAATGTCGTTTCTTCACATATGTCATGTCCCATTGATTGCTACATGCTTGCCTTGATTGCCTCACACATGATGAACAATTGCTCTTTCTATTGTGTTGAGTGCCATACTATCTTCACTACACCCTATGCATGTTATGCTTGGATTGTCTTGCACTTGACCCATGTGTTTAGAAACTTCATTTCTTTTGGTGTTGTGAATGATTCCTATGCCTACCATAGACCTTTCATTGAGCAATTTGTGAATGCTTGATATGAACTTTAGGTAGATGCTTCTTCTCTTGCCACACATATTTGCATCACTACCTCACATTCACATGCTTGTCCCCATGATTTCTTTTCTTGTGCTCGATTGATATGCTTACATGCCAAGTCACAATCCTTTGTCACACCACATGCTTCGCATGATGACGACACTTGTTTGGTGAATAACCTCTTGAGTGTTTGGTTTTGCACTAACGCTAACCACATTTATTTTTCCAAGTGTTAAATGTCCTTACTCCTTTTGAAGGAATCACAAGATGGTGGGACATTGGAGAATGCCCATTTCGAGCTTCAAGATGACAAGAACATGGTGAACTTCCACTTCTACACGGCGAAGCCATCTCTTTCCCTTGGTGATTTGGTTTTCGATCCGAGGTCGGATCTTTCCCAAGGGAGGGGAGATGATGTGGAGCATCCTACGGACATCACCATGTCAAGAGTCCGTTTGGCAAGTGACACGTATGACATCCAATTCACATACACAAAGGTGAATCATCTCCTTTACGCGTGTTCACTTGACCCCTTCGAGGCGGGTATACTACTTGACACTCCACCCGTGTGCATGCATAGGTATTGTCGGAATGCTATGAACGACAAGGAGGAGTGCGAGTGAGAGTGTACAACTACACCATCCACGAGGGAAGCGTGGAAATGAAGACGCAAGAAGAAGAGCTGCCGAAGAAGCTCCAGCGAGCGGACGTCCGGACGACCGGCCCCTCCCAACGAGCGGACATCCGGCCGCCACTGGACAACCTGCACATATACACCCGAGCGAAATCTGCGAAAGACGGACGACACCGGATGACCGGCGACCGGACGACCGCCAGCTACCGGAAGTCTGGTGCCACCTCAACCGAGCCAAAGTGAGCGGAAGTCCGGCGACTACCGGACGTCCGGAAGCCCACGAGCCACCGGACAACTAGTCTCCATTGACGTCTGGTACCTGTCTGCGTACAGAGATCGGGCCGAGGCCCATGTATCGCTCTCCCACTTACCCCTTCGTGGACCTAGACTATATATACTCCTCCACCTCCTCCTAGTTAGGGTTAGCGTTGTGATAGCTCATTTGAGAGATATAGCTACGCTCATCCATACGGATCTACTCCAAGAGAGAGACCGCGACCCCTCTTCGGAGAAGATCCACCTTGGATTCAAGACCCCTTTACGGGAAGATCCCCTCGTGGATTCAAGACCTCCTCGCGGAGAAGAACCGATTACCTCTTGTATCGTCCCTTGTTGATCATGGATCATGTATCTCCCTTTGTGTTCATGGATCTTGCATATGTATGACCATATCTTGTTAGTTTTAGTGTTTCTCTCGTGTTTCCCCTCGTTTTCCCCCTCGTGTTCTTCGTGTTCTTCGCGGGATCCGCTCCTTTCGTGAAAGATCAGCCGTATAGGATTCCACCCTACATCATGAACTTACTGGTGCCACTATCTTTTCAAAAATTGATCTTAAGAGTGGTTACTATCAAATCCACATACAAGAGGGTGACGAATGGAAAACCACTTTCAAAACCAAGTTTGGGTTGTATGAGTGGTCAGTCATGCCTATGGG
Source organism: Triticum aestivum (assembly GCF_018294505.1). Taxonomy (NCBI): domain Eukaryota; kingdom Viridiplantae; phylum Streptophyta; class Magnoliopsida; order Poales; family Poaceae; genus Triticum; species Triticum aestivum. Next base: position 233,951,195 of record NC_057806.1, on the reverse strand, counting down.
TCTATCGGAAGCACCAGGTTCTTTTATGAGTCTTATGAATCATGTCTTTCGCCCTTATATTGGTGTGTTTGGTGTGGTCTACTTCGATGATATCCTTGTTTATAGCAAATCTCTTCAAGATCATGTCGCCCATATTCGAACCGTTTTGCAAACTCTTCGAAACGAGCACCTCTTTGCTAACATGGAAAAGTTCCTTTCCGGCGTTGATAAACTCGTTTTCTTGGGTTTTCTTGTATCTTATAAGGGTGTTCATGTAGATGAGTCCAAGATCAATGCTATTAATACTTGGCCCCAACCAACCAACTTGCAACAAGTGCGAAGTTTTCTTGGCCTTGCAGGTTTCTATCGTCGCTTTGTGAAAGACTTTAGCACCATTGCTTCGCCTTTGCATGCGTTGAGAAAGAAAAATGCGCCTTTTGTTTGGGGACCATCCCAAGATACTACTTTCAATGAGCTTAAGAATTTGCTTACTCATGCTCCCGTGCTTGCTTCACCCGACTTTGACAAGCCCTTTGAGATTCATTGTGATGCTAGTGGTAATGGCATAGGAGGTGTGTTAACGCAAGAGAAGCACCCCATAGCTTACTTTAGTGAGAAACTTTCCGGAGCGCAACTCAATTACCCCGTATATGACAAAGAGCTATATGCTTTAGTGCGAGTTTTGCATGAATTGGAACACTATCTTCGCCCTCATGAATTCATCATTCATACCGACAATGAAACTCTCAAGTACCTTAAGGGTCAAACCAAGTTGAACAAGCGTCATGCTAAATGGAGTGAATTTATTGAGTCTTTTCCTTATGTCATCAAATACATCAAAGGTAAGGAAAACGTCGTGGCGGACGCCCTTTCCCGCTTATGCATGCTTGTTACTCAACATGAATTGGATGTCATTGGCTTTGGGCACATAAAATACTTGTATGAGCATGATCCTACTTTTGCTACTCCTTATGCCAAGTGTTTGACGCACACCTCTTAGGAACTCTATTACATCAAAGATGGATATCTTATGAGAGCTAACAAACTTTGCATCCCCGAGTCTTCTCTTTGTTTGTTGCTTTTGCAGGAATCTCAGGGAGGAGGACTAATGTGACATTTTGGACGCGACAAGACTTTCGCCACGCTCTCCAAGAACTACTATTGGCCCAAGATGTTTCGCGATGTCAACCGCTTCACCAACCGATTCTCTACATGTCGCAATGCTAAGTCAAAAGGTCAATCCCATGGCTTTTACATGCCTCTCCCAATTCCATATCAACTGTGGGAAGACATTAGCATGGGTTTTGTACTTGGTTTGCCTAGAACTTGAAATGGAAAGGATTCGATATTTGTCGTTGTGGACCGTTTCTCTAAGATGGCACATTTCATTCCTTGCAACAAGATAGACGATGCTTCACATGTTGCGAATCTCTTTTGTAGGTAAATATTGCGTCTACATGGAGTGCCAAAGACGATTGTCTCGAACCGCGACATCAAGTTCCTAAGCTACTTCTGGAAGACCCTATGCGCCAAGCTCGGAATCAAGCTACTCTTCTCCACAACTTACCATCCTCAAACCGACGGCCAAACGGAGGTGACCAACCGCACACTCCCCGCTCTACTTCTAGTGCTAATCAAGAAGAACATCAAGGATTGGGAGGAGTGTCTACCTATCGCCAAGTTTGCCTACAACCGACCAAGACACTCAACAACCGGCAAGTCCCCCTTCGAGGTCGTCTACGGATTCAACCCTTTGTCCCCATTGGACATTCTTCCTCTACCACTATAACGACGCATCAATATGGACGCACGTGCACGTGTGAACCATCTCAAGAAGGTGCATGAAGATACACGGCACACCATCGAGCGCCAAGTACAACGACTTGCGACCAAGCGGAACATCAACAAGCACCCCATGGTATTCAACATTGGAGATCTTGTGTTGCTACACCTTCGCAAGGACCGCTTCCCCCACGAACGCAAGTCCAAACTTCGACCACGAGCGGATGGACCCTTCAAGGTGCTTGAATGCTACAACAACAACGCCAACAAGATCGACCTCCCGCGCGACAAGTACTCTGTGAGCGACATCTTCAACGTCAAAGATCTCTCGCCTTACAATGGTGATGAGGATTTCGATCCGAGGTCGGATCTTCCCTAAGGGAGGGGAGATGATGCGGAGCATCCTACGGTCATCCCCATGGACCCACCATCGTCTCACGAAGTGCCAAGAGGCCCCATGACTCGAGCTAGAGCTAGAACTCTCGAGACCGAGTAGACTTCTCTCCTTAGTGATATTACATATGCTCCTCTCGAGACATGGCTACTACCTAAGTCCGAGATGTTATGCATGATTAGTACCAAGAGGACCCTCCCAAAGATGCTCATGAAGACGGACAAGCCGCCAAGTCCATGGATGAAGAGGAATGTCGAGAGGAGAAGAAGGCAGCTCCAGGACCCGGACATCCAGCCCTGAGCCCAGACATCCGGCCGCTGGAGACTTCAACTACAACAACCTACCAGCCGCCGCGCATCTACATCCCCAGGACATCCGGCCCGACCGGAAATCCGGCCTCAAGCCCGGATATCTGGACACAACCTATCCAGAGAGCAGCAAGGCCAGCGCCTCCAGCCCGGACATTCGGCCACCCCAGCCCGGACATCCGGCCCAACGCCCGGACATCCGGCCCGACGCCCGGACGTCGGCCTCCCCTGTCTGCACACAATGTAAGGGGCCGAGGCCCGTGTACCCCTTCGCCCACCTAGACTATATATACTCTTCTCCTACCTATGTTTTAGGGTTAGCATTGGTTTAGCTCATATTTAGAGTTAGAGCATTGCTCATCCACAACGGATCTACTCCATGAGAGAGACCGCAGCCCCTCTTCGGAGAAGATCCCTTTGGATTCAAGACCCCTCCAAGGGAAGATCCCCTTGTGGATTCAAGACCTCCTCATGGAGAAGACCGTTATCTTTGTATCGTCCTTAGTTGTCCGTGGATCGTGTGATCTCTTATGTACTCGAGGATCTAGCATATGTGTGACTAATTCGTGTTTGTTTAGTGATTCTCTCATGTTTTCCCTTGTGTTTCCCCTCATTTTCCCTCTCATGTTCTTTGTGTTCTTCGCGGGATCCGCTCCTTTCATGAAAGATCGGGCGGTTAGGGTTCTACCCTACATCATCTTGGTATCAGAGCCACGTTGATCACGATTTCGGAGCCTCCCCGTTGTGTCTCTAGCCTTGTTTTTGTTGATTTTGTCCCTAATTCGACAATTCCCCACAAAAATAGCCCCAAAATTTTTTTGTGATGAAGTTTTGTTGGATTTGATCCACGGATTTCGTGTGTTGCAGGTAGATCTAGCTTTCCAACCACTTTTCGCCAATTTCCATCCACAAATTCCTCTGAATTTTGCCGGGATTTGACCTCTCCACGCGGTGTTCATCATGTTCATCCCCGGATCCAGAGCCCGGACATCCGGCCCAATAGCCCGGACATCCGGCCCCTGGCAGCATCACTTCCTCTCCACCGCCCGTTTTCCGTCCATATTTCGCCAAATTTTGTTCTGGTGCCCACATATACTTCCGCATACCACTACCACCTCTGCATAGCACCACCATCGCTTATCACTTCCAACTCCAACAATTTTGGTCCAATTTTGTTTTGAGAATTTGAGTTGCGGTTACGTGTCCTACTTGTGTTTTGGCTATTTAGGTACGGTTCGACATCAACATCACCGCCGCCCATCTTCGCCACGGACGCGTCATCAACAACGACCACCTCGACTACATCTTGGTATTCGTGCCACCATTTTGACACCATACCGTATGCAAGAACAGTAACCTCACCTTGACGTTGGACATATCATTCTTGCCATTACATTGATAGCCATCATAGATGATGCGGAGCATCCCAAGGTCATCCCCATGGACCCACCTACATCTCCTACAACACCACTTGGACCAAGGACAAGAGCCCGAGCGAAGGATATCGAAGATAAGGTGAACTCACTCCTCTCCAAACTACCACTTTCCATGCATGAGAATTGGCTACTACCTCAAGCGGAAACGTTATGTGTGATCAGGTGCTTGGAGGAAGGCCACGGACCAACTACATTCATTGGACAAGACGATGATCAGGGCGCCAAGTTCACGGGACAAGAAGAAGAACTACTCGAAGTCCCCAGGCTCCGGACGACCGACGAACCCCAGACGTCGGACAATCTCCAGGCTCCGGACGACCGGCGAACCCCGGACGACAGACACTTCCACACCCGAGCCAAAACTACGGACTTCCGAAGCGCTACGGACGACCGAAGACCTCCAGGCTCCGGACGACTGACCCCAACCAGGCGTCCGACTCAAGCACACCCGAGCCGAATTTACGGACGTCCGACAGGCACTGGACGTCAGGACCATCGCGAGCCTCCTGACGACCGGTGACTCCCGAACGTCCGACGCCTGTGCGCTGCC
>NC_057806.1:233936461-233946484 GCF_018294505.1 Triticum aestivum | reverse complement strand
ATATATAGACCTCCTATTTCTCCTAGCTAGGGTTAGAATTGGTTTTAGCTCATTTTAGAGATAGAGCATTGCTCATCCACATCGGATCTACTCCACGAGAGAGACCACGGCCCCTCTTAGGAGAAGATCCCTTTGGATTGAAGACCTCCTTGCGGAGAAGAACATCAAAACCTCCTCACAGAGAAGACCGGCTACCTTTGTATCATCCTTACTTGTCCGTGGATCGTGTATTCTCTTATGTACTCGAGGATCTAGCACATGTGTGACAATTTCGTGTTGGTTTAGTGTTTCTCTCGTATTTTCTCGTGTGTTCCCCTTGTGTTTTTCCCTCATGTTTTCCCTCATGTTCGTCGTGTTCGTCATGGGATCCGCTCCTTTCATGAAAGATCGGCCAATTAGGGTTCCACCCTTCATTAAAAGCCTTACTCCTTTCCGCCGTTTACCCATCGAGACTACCTTTTGAGTATTGCCGGCAACGAGACTTGTGCACATTAGTGATCATACTTCCGATAGCATACATACATCGTTCTTGCATATCTTGGTATCATCTCTTGTGTCACAAGATTGTCATCGCATACACAATTGCTATCTTGGTTCGTGAAGCATTGCATGAGAAAAGAGCTCAAACAACAAAGAGCCAAAAAAGCTTTTAAGCAAAAGGGAAAGATAAGCAAAGAGATTTTAAGCAAGAACCATAGCATCATACAACATTAAGATTGTCATACTAGATCATCTTAGATCATAGCATCGAAACACCTTGCATAGAGCATACTTGGGATAGAAATCGTTGTATTTTTGCTTAGTAGGTTGTGCACAAGCCTTGTATCCGCCTATTGTGCAATCATGCTAGCGTTTCTCTAGTGTTCTGCAGCAAAAGCATTTTTGTGGATTCCACATTTTGGCTCACCCTTGGTTGCACGACCCCACTTATCTTTTTGTGTGTGTGTTTCCATGTACCTTATATTGCTTGGTCTACTTGTTACATTGCAATCTTGTGACTCTTTTCCAACATTATTGAAGCTCACTAACAATTGCATCAAATTTTGTGCCACCATCCTAACCAAGCTCCACCATAAGCTTTTATTTGTGTAGGTGTGAGAAACCGACAAGAATTGGTACCAATTGTGTTATTTGCTTGACCACATTGGAGTGATCATTGATCCACCTTCAACTTCGGTCAAGGTACATTTGGTATACGGTCTTCTCTTTCTACCACTCACATTTTTCTTGGAATGATGGATAGGCCAAGTACTTCTACCAACCCACTCTTCATTGTGCACGACGACGACATGAACTCCTACGTCACCAAGAGCCACCTCTTTGGTGCACAACGTGCTTTCCATGAAGAGCAACAAGCAATGAGTGAACGCATCGACAACCTCGCCGCCGACTTGCGACTCTCTAAGCAACATACAAGGGACTACTTCGACCACAAGCTCGACGATCACAAGCAAGAGATTGATGCAAGAATGGACGAGATTCGCGCTTTGTTGCTCAACCGCTCTTCTTCCACTTTGTCCTCTTCAAGGAGCTGCTCAAGTCGACACTCCGACTTCACCCTCCCCGGCTCAAGTACACCAACATCAAACACTCTTCGCCGTTCCGCGTGCAACGGTCGTCAATCAAGCCTCAATCCTCTACGCGACACCAACTCTCAAGAGCACCGACAAAGTTAAACCCAAGCGGCTTTTGCACTAGCACGAGAGCGGCAACGACAACGCCAACATGAAGAGGAAGAGCGAGCACGTCTACACCAAGAAGCACAAGATGCCGAGGCACAACGTCAAGAACAACAACACCGTGAAGCTCAAGCACTTGAGGCGCAACAAGCCCTCCAAGATTCATGTCGAGTCGTAGCCAATCGAGACTGACAAGCTCGTGAATATGAAGAAGTACTTCACGAAGAAGCTCACGAACGAATATTTCAAGCTCGCGTGCATCATCAAGTTCCTCAAATTCCACCTCGAGCTCGACAAGCCCCTCCACAAGCTCCTCAAGGACATCAAGTTCACCAAGAGCATGAAGACAATGGAAATCCTCCACAATAAGAGCAACATGAGGTTGACAACCCTCCTTGCCAAGAGCAAAACGAGTTTGACAATCATCAACAACATGGGCATCATCATCCCCGACCCCAACACAATGAAGAGCAACGCTACGGCAAGCTAAAGTTCACCATGCCCATGTTCAATTGAAGCAACGATCCGGAAGATTACCTTTCATGGGCACTGAAGGTCGACAAAATATTCTGCTTGCACAGCTATGAAGAAGAGAAGAAGATCACAATGGCATCCCTTGATTTCCAAGATTATGTTCTCATTTGGTGGGAACAAGTCATCGAGCACCGAGAGGCAATAGGTGAACGACCCATCACCACTTGGGCGCAAATGAAGGACGTCATGAGAGCATGCTTCGTGCCTACCTACTACAACCGCGACCTCTTCAAGAAACTTCAACTACTCAAGCAAGGAACCAAGAGCGTTGAAGTGTACTTCAAGGAGATGGAGATTGCCATGATAAGAGCCAATGTCACGGAAGATGATGAGGTCCCATCCACAACGGCCGAACGAACCACTACATCTTCAAGATGAAGGGAAAGGAGTACGTACTTCGCCCCATGTCTCCAAGCCAAGTGATCGCCAACAAGCAAGCCACCCATCATGGAGATAATAGTGAGAGGGCGAGCCACCAAACAGAGAGTGAGCACCACACGCCCAAATCGAGCACCTCCACGATGAGCGAAAAGAAAAACTTAGTCCTATTTGCCACCAAAAGTGAGATAAGAGGAGTGTGTGAGAACCCATCTAGTGTCCTACACTACGTCCTTTTGTGCAAGGACAATGCAACAGAGGCTAACAACTCTCACGCTCTACCTTTAGTATTATCCTCTCTTTTGTAGGAATTTCAAGATATTTTCCCCGATGAGCTACCTCCGGGACTACCCCCACTACGAGGCATCAAGCACCTCATCCACCTCATCCCCGGAGCACCTCTTCCAAACAAAGCTCCCTACCGCGTCAACCCCGAAGAAACCAAAGAAATACAAAGGCAAGTAAAGCATCTCATAGACCATGGACATGTGCGTGAAAGTTTGAGTCCTTGTGCCGTTCCCGTCATTCTTGTGCCAAAATGAGACGGTAGCTTTCGCATGTGCTCCGATTGTAGACCTATCAATGCTATTACTGTTCGCTATAGGTATCCCATTCCACTCCTTTGATGATATGCTTGATGAACTGAAGCGGAGCATCCTACGGACATCACCATGTCTAGAGTCCGTTTGGCAAGTGACACATTCGACATCCACTTCACATACACAATGGTGAATCATCTCCTTTTATGCATGTTCACTTGACCCCTTCGAGGATGGTATACTACTTGACACTCCACCCGTGTGCATGCATAGGTATTGTCGGAACGCTATGGACGACGAGGAGGAGTGCGAGCGAGAGTGTACAACTACACCATCTGCGAGGAAGCGTGCAAACGAAGACGCAAGAAGAAGAGCTGCCGAAGAAGCTCCAGCGAGCAGACGTCCGGACGACACCGGACGACCGGCCCCTCCCAGCGAGCGAACGTCCGGCCGCCACCGGAGGACCGGCACATCTGCACCCGAGCCAAATCTGCGGAAGACTGACGACACCGAACGACCGGCGACTGGACGACCGCCAGCTACCGGACGTCCGGTGCCACCTCAACCGAGCTAAAGTGAGCGGAAGTCCGGCGACTACCGGACGTCCGGAAGCCCACGAGCCATCGGACGACCGCTACCTGTCTACGTACAGAGATCGGGCCCGAGGACCATGTATCCATCTCCCACTTACCCCTTCGGGGACCTAGACTATATATACTCCTCCACCTCCTCCTAGTTAGGCTTAGCGTTTTGATAGATCATTTGAGAGATAGAGCTACGCTCATCCATACGGATCTACTCCATGAGAGAGACTGCGGCCCCTCTTCGGAGAAGATCCACCTTGGATTCAAGACCCCTTTACGGAAAGATCCCCTCATGGATTCAAGACCTCCTCACGGATAAGAACCGGTTACCTCTTTTATCAGCCCTTGTTGATAGTGGATCATGTATCTCCCTTTGTGTTCATGGATCTAGCATATGTGTGACCATATCCTGTTGGTTTTAGTGTTTCCCCTTGTTTTCCCCTCGTGTTCTTCGTGTTCTTCCTGGGATCCGCTCCTTTCGTGAAAGATCGGCCGTATAGGGTTCCACCCTACATCATCTTGGTATCATGAGCCACGTTGATCACGACTTCGGAGCCTCCCCTCTTCATTTTCTAGCCTAATTTTGTTGTGTTCTTCCTCAATTTCGAAAATCACCATCAAAAATAGCCCCAATTTTTTTGTGATTTGCTGGTTTGATCAAGTTTTGTTGGATTTGATCCATGGATTTGCTAGGTTTCAAGTGGATCTAGCATCTTACCAAGTTTCCCCATCTTTCATCCATGAAATCTCATCAATTTTGACCCCAAAATCGCCAAATTCCACCCAAAATCGTGCCCCAGATCTCGCATCTCGCGTTGACCCCGACCCACCGGACGACCGTCACTTTACCGGACGTCCGGAGCCCCAGAAACCACCGGACGTCCGACCTTACCGGATGACCGGAACCCCTAACCCGAGTTGTAATTTACGGATTTCCGACCCGACCGGACGTCTGGTGATGTAGGGTAGAACCCTAGTGGCCTGATCTTTCACGAAAGGAGCGGATCCCGCGAAGATCACGAAGAACACGAGGGGAAAAATGAGCGGGAAACACGAGAGAAACACTAAAACCAACAAGATTAAGTCACACATGTGCTAGATCCTCGAAACACGAGAGGAGATACAAGATCCGAAGTCAACAATGGATGATACAAGAGGTAACCGGTCTTCTCCATGAGGAGGTCTTGATGGTCTTCTCCACAAGGAGGTCTTGAATCCACGAGGGGATCTTCTCCGCGAGGAGGTCTTGAATCCAAGTGGATCTTCTACGAAGAGGGGCCACGGTCTCTCTCAAGGAGTAGATCCGAATGGATGAGCAATGATCTATCTCTAAATATGAGCTAAACCAATGCTAACCCTAGCTAGAAGGAATAGGAAGTCTATATATAGTCTTAGTGCAAAAGGGGCAAAGTGGGGGGGTACATGCGTTGCGGCCCAACACATGGCAGCGCACAGGCGCCGGACGTCCGGGAGTCACCGGTCGTCCGGAGGCCCGCGAGGGTCCGGACGTCCGGTGCCTGTCGGACGTCCGTAGATTCAGCTCGGGTGGACTTCGGTCGGACGTCTGTAGCCTGGAGGTCGTCGGTCGTCCGTAGCGCTTCCGAAATCCGTAGTTTTGGCTCGGGTATGGAAGTGTCGGTTGTCCGGAGAGGGCTGGACGTCCGGAGCCTGGAGGTCGTCGGATGTCCAGGGTTCGTCGGTCGTCCGGAGCTTGGGGACTTCGAGGAGTTCTTCTTCTTGTCCCGTGAACTTGGCGTCCTCACTGTCTTGTCCATTGAATGTAGTTGGTCCATGGCCTTCCTCCAAGCACCTGATCACACATAGGGTTGCCGCTTGAGGTAGTAGCCAATTCACATGCATGGTAAGTGGTAGTTCAGAGAGGAGTGAGTTCACCTTAGTTTCGATAGCCTTTGCTCGGGCTCTTGTCATTGGTCCAAGTGGTGTCGTAGGGGACATAGGTATGTCCCTGGGGATGACCTTGGGATGCTCCGCATCATCTCCCCTCCCTTGGGGAAGATCCTTTCTCGGATCAAATTTTTCATCACCATGGAAGGGTGAGAGGTCATTGACATTGAAGATATCCCTCACGTTGTACTTGTCGCGGGGGAGGCGAACTTGTAAGCGTTGTCGGTGTAGCGTGCAAGCACCTTGAAGGGTCTTTCCGCTCGTTGTCGAAGTTTGGACTTGCGTTATTGGGGAAAGCTGTCAGGACCCCGACCCGATGTCACATCGATCTAGCTGGTAACACCTCATATCACTTTGCGGCCTCACGCACGGTATCCCCACGGGTGTCGTCTTACCTTTTCCCGGGACCGTTTGCGCCTTTTGGCTCACGTATATGATAGTGTCGCTAGCATCCATATGATAAAGAGCCCGGGCTGACATGACTAGTCGTAAACCCAAAGTGGCACAGACTTACAGGGACAGGCATCCATGACCCAGCTTCGAACGTGTCGGTCATCAGCAAGTGGGTCCGGGCTGTAGCACTGGGCTAGCAGGACTCCGGTAAACCGGGCTGTAGCGGGCTAACAGGACTCCGGTACTCAAAGCGTGACATTTCCCCGAAGGGACAGACACAGGAACGAAGAAGGACACATGCCGGCCAGCCTAAGTGTTCCAGAGCAGTAGCAAGCTACCATGGCTCAGCGGTAACACTAGGAGACATTTCCCGGTAAGAGAGGCTACTAAATATAAACAACTAGATAGTCAGATCCCACACATACCAAGCATTTCAATCATACACACAATATGCTCGATATGTGCAAATACAACGAAGCATCACAACATGACTCTACGACTCAAGTACTTTATTTAAGGCTCAGAGAGCCATACATAACATACACACAAAGGTACGGGTCTCACGACCCAACATACAAGTCATACAGTCATACAGGCCAACAGCGGAAGTAACTTGTCTGAGTACAGACAACTAGTAAAATAAAAGAGGCTTGGAAAGCCTAGCTATACTACGTGGTCCTTCACAAGCTCAGGGTCACCACCTGGGTCTTTAGCCTACTCGTTGATGTCAACGTCTACATAGAACCCATCAGAAGGGGTTGCAGCGTCTTCTGTAAAAATGTAGATTATAGCAACATGAGTACAAAGGTACTCAGCAAGACTTACATCAGATCCTACATACATGCACAGTATCAAGAAGGGTTGGTGGAGTTATTGCAGCAAGCCAGCTTTGACTCTTGGCTAGACTATCCTACGATACTCCAACTTGAAAAGGTTTTGCGCACACGAGTCCACTACTCACCACTTCAATACACTACCGAGGATCCACCTCCGTCTTCCTACGGAAGAGCCATCCTCGGCACTCACACTTATCCTGAGGCTTTTAGTAGTTTCCATTTACTTGTCTATGAACTGTATAGGCAACCAAGTAGTCCTTTACCGCGGACGCGGCTATTCGAATAGATCATGTTAACCCTGCAGGGGTGTACTTCTTCATACATGTTTCCACCACTTAGCGTCTGCACACGACATGTGCTCGGCAGACTTCAAGCGAAAGCCGACGTGGGTGTAGACCACGACCTACCTAAACACTTAAGCCTCTAGTCCAGGTTTATCGCCTATTCAGGTTCCATCCGCAGGGAGTCCGGCCGAGGTTTCCCATACGGCCCCGAACGATGTGAACAGGGTTCCCGAGATACCTAACGGGTATTCGGTACACCTGGCCACGTACCTACCGCATCACAGCCCACCCCTACGGTCAGCGCTGTCCACGGCCTCCAGTAGGCTACAAACACCAGAAACTACTTGCAACTCCTGGACAGAGAGCTAGGGTGAATAAGAAGTCGAGCGGGGTCATATTTCAGGGCCCAATGTATGGTAGTAGCTGATTCTTAAATCACACATACAGATCTCAGTGCTTAAGGTCGGCTTCAATGAAACAACCCACCATGTACTCCTACATGGCCTCTCATCGATACCTTTACCAAATCGTGTTCACCACACCACTCCCATTACCGACATAATCATTTCACTCTAGCCCATCACCCAGATGAACCAGACCTGACACGACTCTAAGCATAGCAGGCATAGCAAGGTAGGAACAACACATACATATGGCTCAATCAACTCCTACACATGCTAGTGGGTTTCATCTAGTTACTGTGGCAATGACAGGTCATGCAGAGGAAATGGGTTCAACTACCGTAGCACACAGTAGTTTGAATTGCGTTGTCTTAATGCAGTAAAAGAGAGCAGGAGCGAGAACATGGGATTGTATCGATATGATCAAATGGTTGGTTGCTTGCCTGATGGTTCGTTGCACGGATACGGTTCTTCGTTAGGGTAATCACGGTACTCCTCGGGGACAGATCCTGTCGCAAAGGACACCGATACACAAACATCACCAAACAATATGCAACAATATGATGCATGCATGAAACATGGCAATATGAGTGTGTTGGGCTAATGCAACTAAAACCAGATGTGTTTGAACAAATTTGAATCAAAGATTCAAATTCCAAATTCAAATATGGCCTTTTAAAGTGCTTTTCCTTGTTCTGATTAAAACATCAATTTAACTTGTTTGATCATGCATGAAAATAGTACAGATGGATAGATTGGATTTTTCTGATCATTTTTCATATATAATTTGTCCAATTTGGAATTACAGAATAAAATTTATGAATTTTTGAAGTTTAATTAATATTCTGGAATTTCCTGATTTAATTTAAATCCAGAAATATAATTACTGTGTCAGCATGACGTCAGCATGACGTCAGTGGTCAACTGTGGCTGGTTGAAGTCAAACCTGACGTGTGGGGGCCACACGTCAGTGACAGGGGGGGTTAAACAGATTTAAATTAATCCTAATTACTTAATTAGTGGCACTGGGGCCCACTGTCAGTGTCAGGGGGGGTTGACTAACAGTAGTTAGCGCTAACCTAACCACCTGGCCGACAGGGCCCACGCGTCAGTGACCCTGGGGGGTCAAACCCCAGGTCGGTCAAGTCAAACCCCACCGGCGACATGACGCCGGCGAGATCCGAGACGGCGGCGAGAGTGCTTTTTGCCATTCCGGCGACCAAATGGACGGCGGAAGGCATCTACGTGTTGCTGAGGCTGAGCCGCGTCTATTGGTGGTGGTGGTTGGGCTCGAGGTGGCCGGAGTTGACGGCGGCGAGCTCGGCTGCGGTGGCCGGAGTTCGGGTGCGGTCGGGATCAGTGTTGCAGGGGGTTTGGGGAGGCGTTGGTGCGTTCTACGTGCTCCTCGTGATGTGTGGAGCACGATGGCGAGCTCGGTTGGGCGCTACGGCGACCGTGGCCACGACGGCGACATCGCCGGCGGCGTGGAGCTTTCGGTCGAGGTGGAGCTAGGGCCTAGAGGTCGGGAGAGACCAGGGAAGAAGGGGGAATCGCTCCGGGGGCTCACCGCGGTTGCAGTGGGCGTCGAAGCAGGCTCGGGGACGCGCCGGAGACGACGAATTTGACGGCGACGGTGGTCGGAGTCCGAAGAGGGGAACGGCGACGTGGCGGCGATGTAGGGCTTCCGGGGACCCGTGGAGCGGTGGGGAGGAAGAGGGAGTTGTGGCGGAGCTTCTGAGCTAATCGGGGGAGCGAGGGGTGGTCGGAGGCGGTGGCTATGGCGAACGGCGGCGACGGTCATGTTCGGCCGAGCGAGAGAGAGAGCGAGAGAGAGGAAGGAGAGAGCCAGGGAGAGTGAGAGAGAGCAGGGGGAGAGGCGTGGCGTCGTCCAGGGCGTCGAGCGAGGAGGGGAGGCCAGGCAAGCAGGCGAGCAGGTGGCGTGGCGCGGTGGCGCGCGCGCGCGCGCCGGCCACACTCCCCTCCCTCTGTCTGGACGAAGACGACAGAGGAGGGAGGTGGGCTGGGCTGGCTGGGCCAGCCAGCTGGCTGGGCCGCACAGTGGAGGAGCCCAGGTAGGTTTTTCCCCCTTTCTTTTCTGTTTTCTGTTTTTATTTAATATATCTGCAACTTTGTTGAATTAAATAAAATACCTAGACAACTCCAAAAATCACCAAACTACTCCTGGTCCATAGTTGGATTATTTCCAACATGAAACATTTTAGTTTGGAGATATTTGAGCATTTAAATATTTTATATAATTTTAAATGCCCAAATTCAAATAGTTATGATTTAATTCAAAAACCCTAGGATGGCCTAGGAAAATGTGCACCACTTTTGCAGAGGTTCTGAACCAAGACAAAAATGATGGGCATTTTAGAAGGGCATTTCAGGTTCATTGAAAATTATTTTAGTAAACCCTAGTTGGTTTCAGAGGGGACTGGGGGTTCTGTCATCCCCATTTCAGGTTTCTGCTGAAAGAGTAAACATGAT
>NC_057806.1:233931889-233936451 GCF_018294505.1 Triticum aestivum | reverse complement strand
CGCTGGGCGCATAGCTCCATAATTCTCCCACCATAGACTGGCGGGGCCTTCAAGATGATATGCGGCAAAGGTGACCTTGTCAGCCTCCGCTACCAGCGCGGAACGCAGCTTGTGAGAAATACTGCGAAGCCAGTCATCAGCGTCGAGAGGCTCGACGGAGTGGTGGAACGTGGGTGGATGCAATTTGATAAAATCACTAAGTGACACCACGTTAGCCCTCTGATGGTGTGCTGTATTCTGTTCAATACGCTCCAACAAACGGTTTGTCTCCCGCTTGTTTCTCTCAGCTTCCATCATCACCTCGGCTAGTGAAGGAGGATGAGGCAGATTTTCATTCCTGGCTTCACTGCCTTCGGCCTGCTCTTGAGAAGCAGGGTTGGCGCGCGTGTTGACCATCCTAGGTAAACAAGACAAAGATTTAGTCAGAATGATAAAATTCCGACATAGGAATACATAATGTGAGGAATAACTCGGAATGCAAGATGATCATCCGTATGACATGGTAGATACAGAAACTGCTTCTTTTATTCCATCGTCATACACACCATACAAGGTTTAGTACAAGACCAAACGAAGTACTATTACGGTGAAAAGGGATTACATCTCATCGGAGGCATTCCAAACTCCTATACATTATTTTTCTACAACTCCGGAAAGAGTACAAACTAGGTCATATCCCACGAGTCACGCGGAACGATAGATGACACAGCTAGTGCAAACTAGGGATACTACCCCTAACTCAGACCGATCCGTAGTAGTCCTCATAAAAGTCACCTCCATAGCCTGGAAGCTCAACATGTTCATCCGGAAACAGATGATCTCGCGGAGCTTGTGGACCATAGGGGCTAGGATGAGGCCTTGGACCAACAAACGGTGGCCTGCGGGGACCGCGAGGTGGGGTGATGCCTCCTACATCACGCCAAACCATCACGTCAGGCAGAGCAGATCTCACAGGATAGAGATCGCGCATATCTGAGAATCCAGCTTGCACCGCCGGTGCGAACCGAGTCAAAGTGGCCCAGTGGTCAGCACGGGTATTGAAGAGCTCTAACCTTAAGGCCCGATTTTCACGATCCTTAACCTCGAGCATCTCAGCAGTGGTGCGAGTTCGTGAATCCTCCTGAGTGGAATCAGCATAAATAGCTTGGAGATATCCTTGTGCTCCCGGAAGTGATCCTGGCATATACCGGAAATCAGAGTCCCGAAATAAACCAGATCTGACTCGCATAATGGTCATCATGGAGTAGGCGGCATCCTGCACAGCCATCTCAATAGTAACCCCGAGTCCATAGGAGCAGTGAAGAGGCTCAGTGGATCCAGGATAAGATGGAAATATCCTGACAGTGCAGAGATACTGGCTTTGATTGAAGTCCCGGAATTGCTCTTCGACCGTGTACTCAGGATACCAGCGGTATCCAGCCTCAGTCATTACCCTGACCAACTTAGCAGTATGGCCGGGTACATCTAGGCATCGAGTCAGGCGAACCACTTGATTGAGGTCGCGAGTGGCCATCTGAAAGCATAATCATAATGCAAAGGCATTAGAATTTCTAGCAAAATTTCGACAGCATAACAGCTGTAAATGCTCAAAAAGGATTTTGAGACATTTGACAAAGGATTTCGTACACACTCAACATCATCATATCAAAGTTCTGAAACCATGTTGGCAACACAATGTGGTAGTAGAACTGAACTAGGCTTGTAACCATCAAACTTATAAGGTACTACTGATTAGTAACACGTGATCCTGATAGAGAGAACAGATCCTAATTCCTTAACCCCCGGTGGAAGAATGGACTGACTCAGATCAGAAAGTCATAAGGTATAAGGAGTAAAAAGAGCCTTACGTTCCAACCCACAAACAATTCCCCTACATATAACTAAAGAATTTCTAGACTCAACATCGACCAGTTTGGCTTGGAGAACCTACAGGCAGTCCGGCTCTGATGCCAACGCTGTCAGGACCCCGACTCGATGTCACATCGATCTAGCTGGTAACACCTCATATCACTTTGCGGCCTCACGCACGGTATCCCCACGGGTGTCGTCTTACCTTTTCCCGGGACCGTTTGCGCCTTTTGGCTCACGTATATGATAGTGTCGCTAGCATCCATATGATAAAGAGCCCGGGCTGACATGACTAGTCGTAAACCCAAAGTGGCACAGACTTACAGGGACAGGCATTCATGACCCAGCTTCAAACGTGTCGGTCATCAGCAAGTGGGTCCGGGCTGTAGCACTGGGCTAGCAGGACTCCGGTAAACCGGGCTGTAGCGGGCTAACAGGACTCTGGTACTCAAAGCGTGACATTTCCCCGAAGGGACAGACACAGGAACGAAGAAGGACACATGCCGGCCAGCCTAAGTGTTCCAGAGCAGTAGCAAGCTACCATGGCTCAGCGGTAACACTAGGAGACATTTCCCGGTAAGAGAGGCTACTAAAGATAAACAACTAGATAGTCAGATCCCACACATACCAAGCATTTCAATCATACACACAATATGCTCGATATGTGCAAATACAACGAAGCATCACAACATGACTCTACGACACGAGTACTTTATTTAAGGCTCAGAGAGCCATACATAACATACACACAAAGGTACGGGTCTCACGACCCAACATACAAGTCATACAGTCATACAGGCCAACAGCGGAAGTAACTTGTCTGAGTACAGACAACTAGTAAAATAAAAGAGGCTTGGAAAGCCTAGCTATACTACGTGGTCCTTCACAAGCTCAGGGTCACCACCTGGGTCTTTAGCCTACTCGTTGATGTCAACGTCTACATAGAACCCATCAGAAGGGGTTGCAGCGTCTTCTGTAAAAATGTAGATTATAGCAACATGAGTACAAAGGTACTCAGCAAGACTTACATCAGATCCTACATACATGGACAGTATCAAGAAGGGTTGGTGGAGTTATTGCAGCAAGCCAGCTTTGACTCTTGGCTAGACTATCCTACGATACTCCAACTTGAAAAGGTTTTGCGCACACGAGTCCACTACTCACCACTTCAATACACTACCGAGGATCCACCTCCGTCTTCCTACGGAAGAGCCATCCTCGGCACTCACACTTATCTTGAGGCTTTTAGTAGTTTCCATTTACTTGTCTATGAACTGTATAGGCAACCAAGTAGTCCTTTACCGCGGACGCGGCTATTCGAATAGATCATGTTAACCCTGCAGGGGTGTACTTCTTCATACATGTTTCCACCACTTAGCGTCTGCACACGACATGTGCTCGGCAGACTTCAAGCGAAAGCCGACGTGGGTGTAGACCACGACCTACCTAAACACTTAAGCCTCTAGTCCAGGTTTATCGCCTATTCAGGTTCCATCCGCAGGGAGTCCGGCCAAGGTTTCCCATACGGCCCCGAACGATGTGAACAGGGTTCCCGAGATACCTAACGGGTATTCGGTACACCCGGCCATGTACCTACCGCATCACAGCCCACCCCTACGGTCAGCGCTGTCCACGGCCTCCAGTAGGCTACAAACACCAGAAACTACTTGCAACTCCTGGACAGAGAGCTAGGGTGAATAAGAAGTCGAGCGGGGTCATATTTCAGGGCCCAATGCATGGTAGTAGCTGTATCTTAAATCACACATACAGATCTCAGTGCTTAAGGTCGGCTTCAATGAAACAACCCACCATGTACTCCTACATGGCCTCTCATCGATACCTTTACCAAATCGTGTTCATCACACCACTCTCATTACCGACATAATCATTTCACTCTAGCCCATCACCCAGATGAACCAGACCTGACACAACTCTAAGCATAGCAGGCATAGCAAGGTAGGAACAACACATACATATGGCTCAATCAACTCCTACACATGCTAGTGGGTTTCATCTAGTTACTGTGGCAATGACAGGTCATGCAGAGGAAATGGGTTCAACTACCGCAGCACACAGCAGTTGAATCGCGTTGTCTTAATGCAGTAAAAGAGAGCAGGAGCGAGAACATGGGATTGTATCGATATGATCAAATGGTTGGTTGCTTGCCTGATGGTTCGTTGCACGGATACGGTTCTTCGTTAGGGTAATCACGGTACTCCTCGGGAACAGATCCTGTCGCAAAGGATAACGATACACAGGCATCACCAAACAATGTGCAACAATATGATGCATGCATGAAACATGGCAATATGAGTGTGTTGGGCTAATGCAACTAAAGTCAGAAGTGTTTGAGCAAATTTGAATCAAAGATTCAAATTCCAAATTCAATTATGGCCTTTTAAAGTGCTTTTCCTTGTTCTGATTAAAACATCAATTTAACTTGTTTGATCATGCATGAAAATAGTACAGATGGGTAGATTGGATTTTTCTGATCATTTTTCATATATAATTTGTCCAATTTGGAGTTACAGAATAAAAGTTATGAATTATTGAAGTTTAACTAATATTCTGGAATTTCCTGATTTAATTTAAATCCAGAAATTCAATTACTGCGTCAGCCTGACATCACAGTGACATCAGCAGGTCAACAGGGCTGGCTCGGGTCAAACCTGACGTGTGGGGTCCACACGTCAGTGTCACAGGGGCTAATCCCG